>NC_084845.1:18774103-19026603 GCF_033115175.1 Lepus europaeus | reverse complement strand
GGCACCACAGAGACTTTTAAAAGGTCGAGAGCTTTCTTAAGAACTTCACTTACTACCTGGGAGTAACTTGGGTGCTGGGAAAAATCAGAAATAATGTTCATTTCCAGTTAAATGCTGCATTCCACCCTCCCCTCAGGAAATTCTAAATGTTAGCAGAAGCGTGGCTGAGCTGAGATAGCTACAGGTTTTCCGTTCCAAAAATGCTTTTGTTGCTAATTAAAATTAGGCTAATTTTGAAATGATCACATCATTAAAGAGTATTTCAACTGATATTGATTTGATGATACCTACAAACATCTTAGAATAAAGAGGCTGGTGTTTTAGCATTATAAGGTGCTCTGATTAGACCCAGATCTGTGAAATTGATGACATGAGCTGCTGATCCTTCATTCATTTTTTTCCCCTTGCATGAAATAATTATGAAGACTTCACTCCATGCAATCTACGTTTATTTTATTTTTTTATAGGGATGGGGGATGGCAAAATAGATGCTAGCTAGTTCTTTGCTTGTCTATGGTATTGCTCTAGCAATATCTTAATTAAGTCTACAGTCAAGATGAAATATGTGCCCCAAGTATGTTTCTAATCCTTTCAAACTTGCAGTTTTGATGTGTGATCCTGGGCCAACTCTTCAGAATGGTGTCTATTACGTCAATAAATCTTCTGAGGTGTGGCAGCCAGGACATCAACATCTTTGGTGTGTGGGAGGCAGAGCTGGCTCTCAGAGAGGCTGGAGGGTAGCTGTACAGTCTCAGAGAAGTTTCACTTTCTGCCTTGGAGCAGGCCTTCCCCCACACTGTCAGCTTGGCATGGGTGTTCTGTTCGCTCATGCCTTCTTCCCTCTACCCATGTGGCAGCTCAACCTGCCGTCATCCCCTCGCAGGCTGTGCAAAGTCTATTCGACTGCTAAGGCTTATGCTGAAGTCCATCCCTTTCAGATTTTGAACCCTCAGGATCTTTCCTTTCTTTACCACTTACAAGAGATCCCAATCATGCATGACATTAGTTTAGCATGTTTGCACCTTGGCTCATTCACCAAATACATAACCATAGAACCCAGCCTTTGCATAAGACACTATTTGGGTTAGAATGATGAAAGAGGCAGAGAAAATCCCTGTTCCTAGGGTGCCTGCAGCAACAAACAGCTTGGCAAATACACAATTTCATATTGTAGAATGTCCCCAACTGGAATAAAGGGCAGCGTGACAGAAAGATTCATAACGGGAGTCCATGGAGAGAGACCTGCGTGGCCTCTCCAAAGGACACTTTCAGCTTAAGATCTAACAAGGAGAAGGGGAAGAATATTCCAGAAGTTCATGGCACTGCCCGGTGTTCACACATGAGCTGACTAATCTTCCTGCCTCCTAGATTGAGAGATTGAGACCTCCCCAAAGACCAAGCAGGCAATTCGTATCTCCACAGTGACCTTGGGTGCTATCATGGGGCTGAATAATGGGTGCTCCACTGATGTCTGTGCATACTCTTAGTATCACCAGCATTTTACAAGTTGAAATGCAGAACCATGGAGGGGCTTCAGTATCTACTGGGAGTGAAGGAGAAGATCTCCAGCTTTATCTCCATGTCCTTCTACAGCATCTCTGGTTGCTCAGCCGCAGCTCCACGTCTGTGGCTTAATGTCAGGCTAAGACACCTGTTTGGTAGACTGACCAGTAGGGGAGACATCATGGTTTCCATAAGGAAAGGTCAGGTCCCTCCTGGAAGAGCTTGCCTGACTCCTTACTACATACCCTAGGAGTACAAGAAGGCCAAGCCGTGATGTGTTGGGAAGTCTCATACTATGGGAACTGGGGACGCTGGCAGGTGTTTCTTTGGCCTGAGAGACTTCCCAATGGCTGTAATTCAGGGAGCCCATTCACTGAGCACAAGATCCAGAATGACCAGTAGTAAACTTGTCAGAACAACTTTCAAAGAGCTATTGCTGCTTGCCCAAGGTAGGAAAGATGTGGCCAGTGAATTCTCAACAGTGATGGATGGTTTCCCTTGTTTTGGATCTGGTGAGCAAAATCAAGGCTGCTGGCCTTGGCCATGACCTCAGAACTTAGCAGAACTTTACTGATAGTCTCCTATCAGCCAACATGGCTTCAGGACTGCCCTCCATGCTGTGCTGGGCTTTCCTTTGGTCCCAAGCCCCTGAGATCTGTTTAGTCCAGAAACCCAGAGCTCACATTTCCCTATTTTGGAGCAGCTATAGAGGAAGTCAGTAACCATAGAGACCAATGGGTCCTAAGAATGCTTCCCTGGGTCCTCTCCTCATGGGCAGACCCTGGGCTTTAATCATATTTGGCCACTGTAGGGGAGGAGACAGAATAGGCAACTTCTAAGGCTACTACTTTAGAGACATAATGTGTCAAGTGTCTTCCCCCATGGTCAGTGACACCTTGAGAGGGAAGGACCACAGGGATCACTTACCCTGTTAGGAACATTTCAAAGGTAATTTTAATTCTTCTTCCAACACACAAACACGCATGATCCAAATGGGTCTCACGACATCTGTTTTCATTGGCACGTGATACTTGCAATGATTCCAAGATGGAAGACATATTCACCCAATGAGATTTCACATTGCTTAGCGTCCTCTTTATCTCCAGATATCCTGGGATACAGCCATGTGACTGTTGGCATCAATGCCCCATAGGAGGCTCTTTGGCACATTGCACCAAGCTTCTCTGTGCCCTTGACAGAGCAACTGAGTGTATGACAGGTAATACTTTGGCTTTTGATTTCAACGACTTTACTGTCTTTTATTGAGTTTTTAAAAATAGAGCTTTGTATTCCCCTCCTCCTGGTTTTATGAGTTCTCATTGAAGAAATAGCAGCAGGGGACATTTTATAGCATGGCACGCATAAGCTCCCGCCTAGTGAAGGTGCTCTAAGTGGGAGCTGATTCAGCCGCAGCCCTGTGAGGGGCTCTGGGAAGCTCCCACCAAGCTGTGACTGTGGGCCAGTGACAGCCCACTCAATGGTTACCCTTCCTGCCTGGGGTCCTGCCAGCCCAGTGAGTAGGTCCAGGGGCATTGCTGACATGTGGGCTTTCCCTTTCCCAGGGTGGATACTCCTATGGGCTCCCTTGGGAAGAGGAGGGTTAATAGAAAAGCACAATAGAGGAGTAGAAAGTCCTTTGGCTGGAGAAAATGGTGGACATCAAGGAGCAGAAGTGCATTTGGTTCTGTATATTTGTCCATGATGCTCCCCCCCTGCCCAGGGAGCATGGCTGGTATGGCCCTCTGGGTAAGTATTTCTCATGTTCCTATAAATCGAGAATCCCTGCACTGGGACCAGTGTCTTTTCTCACAGCAGCAGTGGGATCTATGGACCAGATCCTGCAATTTGCATTATCCCAGCCTCAGGGCCAGGGTTCAGAGGATGGAGGCCAGCATTAACTGTGCCCCGCCGGAGCCCTTGGGCGCTGTCATTCGGGGTGTGCTGGCTCACTCCAAAATCCCCGTGCCAGTGTCCGCATCTCTGTGTCCCTGGACTATTTGTTCCAGAAGCTCTGAACACTGCTCTGCCTGCACACAGCAGGTGGGGGCGGTTGCCAGGGAATGATTGGCAGCCTTCTACCAATGGCTGCCATCAGGTGCATACAACTACATCATTTCCTTCACCCTACAGGTGGGGTTTCTCAGAATCTGCCTTGGCCCCAGGCACCATTCTGTAGCTGTCCTAACAAAACACTGTGAGCTAGCTAAGTATTTTTTTCCATCTTCCTACCAGTGTTCTGCATGGTCAGATCCTTACTCAGGCTCAGCTTCTGGGGGAACCCAAACTAAGACCTGATGGACACATTGCTGGAGCTCCATTCTCTCGTTCCCCCTTGAGAGTTCAAGATTACTTACCTGTCTCTCCACACTGTGGTGTTTCTGGCAGAGATCAGGTTAAGGAAGCACCCCTTTCCCATTGGGAGATAGACAGCAATCCCCAAAGGGAGGCTCTGGTGGTGATTTCTGGGAGCAGAGATGCAAAGGGAACGACTTTAGCTGACTGCTGCTAGTCAAGGCACCAAGAAAGGCAGCTGCCAGGAGTTTGAAGAGTTAGTAAGAGCTGGGAAAATACAATAGGATCAATGAAATCGGAGAGGTGGGGATAGAGAACCATGACTGGGTGGCTATGCTTGGAACAGATCAAAGATTAATGATGGAGAGAAAAGATGAAGAAAGCCCATTGGAAAGATGCTGAAGGTTGCTGTACTCATGGAAGAATTCAAAGCAGGTAGGAGGCATGTATCGACACATACTACAGAATGGAATTGAAATAAGCTTCCTCCATGTAGCCTTATTAAGGGGCACTCAAGCTTCCTCCATTCAAAGAGAATAAAGTGGAAAAAAAAATGAAAAGGTAAGAAATGAGCTCAGCCTATCACTTGTGATGGTAACAAGGCTCACAGCGTGGGTAATTGGCTCAGTAGAAATAAGGCATTTGGAGGGAAAGTACAATGAGGGCAGCGTGCATCGTTCACACTGACAATGACATCAAGTGGCTGGCCTTGATTCCCTCAAGGGTCTTCCCCAGCCACCCTGCAACCTTGTCTGGATCCTCCCACAAGTCTGGGTTCAGGGCCAGAGCTCTTCCCAGACACCATCCCACTGTGTTGACTTAGCATGTTCCCAAGTGTTCCATTCAAAACTGAGGGACAGCCAAGGCCCTGAGAGTCTTCTATGTTAGATCTGGGGAGAGAAGAAGCTAAGAGACAAGTCAGGGCAAAGGTGAGTGCACATTTCTAGGCTCTCTGCCCCATGCCTCCTGGGCTAGCTGCCCGCAGGCAGCTACTTCCACTTGTACAAGGCTTTGATCATCTAAAGTGTGGCCTCCCCACATCTCTGAGCATCCAGGTAGTCATCTTAGTTTCTTTTGATAAAACATATTTTGAACAATTTCTTGAAGTTCAACATGCATATAGAAAAGTGTGCAGATTGTAAGTATACAGCTGAGTGGTTTTTCACAAATCATGAGATAACATTATTAATACACCCAGCAGTCCCATCAGGGCCTGCTTCTGGGCAGTGTCCCCCTCATGTGGGGGAGCATCTGAGCTTCCATAGCAGTTATACATTGCTTAAAACAATAGCACCTAAGGGTCCTTCAAAACCATTTGAAAGGTGGGATACAAATATGCTTATGTTGGTGCAAGCATTTTTGGAATCCATGCATAAATTTTTCATAATTTGCTTTGTCCATGAACTTTTTGAAGATCTCTTGCATGCTTCTTCTCTCTCACAGTGCTCTGGGTCAGGACTTGGGAGCAGCTTTCCTGTGTGGTTCTGGCTATTCCATAGATACGAGTGTGCCCATTCAACTGGACCTAGGCATTGGCTCAAGGAATGATGTTGCTATGGAGAACCTAGGTTCCTGCTGACTTGTTTCCTGGTTGAGAGTTAGGTCCTGGTGTCTGCCCTATGAGAAATCATTGTGCATTGGCCTTACTATAAAGATGACCAAGAAACTTATAATCTCTCAAGGAAGAATTCCAGCTTGTACATTGGCCAAATTTGGGACATTGGTTCTTATATGGTCTTATCCACTTTGCCATTTGGGCAACATTTCATTTTCCCATTTCCTCACAAAAATATCAAGAAGTTAATTAGTATTAGTCACAGCACGGAGATTGGCCAAAAGTCCTCCCCTTTGCATGCTTATCTTTTCTAAGGCTGCAGGAAACCCCAGCGCATCAGCAACCAGTGCACTTTTCTGTCTTGTCCTATTATTGTGGGAAAGCCCAGAAGGAGAGGTGAGCAAATGAGTATATTCTTGGGTGGGCCATCCTGGGGAACAGCCTTGGGATGAGCAGATGTGAGGCTGCCTGGCGAGGCGGTGTGGCAAGGAGATGGGTGCTCTGAGAGCATCTCCTACCAAGCTGTGATGTGCAGCCCTCCCTGAAAGGTGGCGTTCGACACGGAGACAGCGGCCAGGTGGTCCTGACTCCTGAGAGGTCTCTGGTAGGGATGACAGGATGTGGGGCAGCGCCAATAACTGGGGAGGCTCTTTTTGTCTTCCAGAAAACCACTCCACTGACTGCGTTCTAGCCCCAGCCACTCACTTCCTGTTTTTCACACTTGCATCCCTCTAGCATGCCAGTGTAGAAGTAAAGTGGATGCTGTCTCACTCCTATCCCAGCTGTGCACGCAGATCTAACTTCCCAGCAGCTGGAGCTCACGCTTTGAAACCTGAAAGGGTTTTTGGGTCTCCAAGTTGGGACCTACACATAGGAAGGAGAGGCCTTGCTCTCCACCCCAAGGATGCATCCTCAGGCGGTGACTGCTGGGGATGGTGGAGAAACACCACGGCTCTGCTCCCCTCTGGTGGGGAAGCTGGGAGGAGTGTGCTCACCTCTCCCACAGGGCCCCACTGGGATCAAGCTGAGTCACCCACAGGCGCACTCTCGTTGGTCACATCCCCACAGTTTACCTGATGCTGTCTCACTTCTCCAATACACCACTTGCTGTGGAGTCCTTGTGTGGTGGCCTTGTTCCAGGGGAATCAGATGAGCACAGCCATCCCAGGAGTTGCTATTCATCCATCCATTCATGCAATCAATCAATCAGTCCTAGAAATTCAGCTATTCATTCAGACACTCAGCACATATTTATGAAGTACCTCCTATAGCTCATGGGAAATTGGAAATAAAGGCTGGGTGTTGTGGCACAGAGGGTTAAGCAGCTGCTTGCTATGCCTGCATTCCATATCAGAGCGCTGGTACGAGTCTCAGCTCCTATGCTCCCAGGGAGGCAGCACGTGATGGCTCCTGGCTCCTGGTGTCTGCCTGACGCAGCCCTACTCACAGGGGGCATCTGGAGAATAAGCCAGCAGCTGGAAGTTTTGTCTCTCTTTCTCTCTGTTGTTCTGCCTTTCAAGTAGATGAAAAACTAAACCACTAAAACATTTAAAAATGGAATTAGAAGATATGCTTGTTGGGGTGCAGACATTTTTGAGATCCATGCGCAGTTTTATCATAATACACATTTCCCATGAATGTGTAGAAGACCCTTTGTATGCATGGATTTCAAATTTTTATTTTTTTATTTATTTTTTATTTTTTAATTTTATTTATTTATTTTTTGACAGGCAGAGTGGACAGTGAGAGAGAGAGACAGAGAGAAAGGTCTTCCTTTTGCCTTTGGTTCACCCTCCAATGGCCGCCACGGCTGGCGCACTGTGGCTGGTGCACCGCGCTGATCTGATGGCAGGAGCCAGGTGCTTCTCCTGGTCTCCCATGGGGTGCAGGGCCCAAGGACTTGGGCCATCCTCCACTGCCTTCCCGGGCCATAGCAGAGAGCTGGCCTGGAAGAGGGGCAACCGGGACAGAATCCGGCGCCCCGACCGGGACTAGAACCCGGTGTGCCGGCGCCGCAAGGCGGAGGATTAGCCTAGTGAGCCGCGGCACTGGCTTGGATTTCAAATTTTTAGTGCCACAATAAACAATCTTTTCATTCCATTTTCCATGGAGCTTTTGAGGTCTCTTCATATTGCTTACCTCTTCTGTGCCAGGCATGGTGCCTGTAGCTGGAAATACAGTGGGGAACGAGATCCAGAAGATGCCCTTAAGAAGATTCCCTTCATGTTGGGGAGATGGGCAGAAACCAAGTAAATACAGTCAATGGGCTGTGTCGGAGCAGGGCTATGGGAGCGAGGTGCTACCTGAGGTTGGAGAAGCCAGGGAAATGCCTCCGACATGTTCAATCCAGAGATGCCAGGCTGAGCCTCGTCTCTGTGGGGCTCTCCCATGTGAGCATATGGCTGGCCATTGCCCCTTGCTGCCACTCCATCTTTGATCCCAGGCCCAGTGGCTATCACTCATGGTGACTGTCTGTCTTAGTGGAGACACAGCCAACATAGGGTCTGTTGGGCCATTTAGGCTTCTTCCTGCCATGCAGCATAGATTTAGGCTGCTCTCTGCATGCCCAGTGCTCACCTGGCTGTAGCAGCGTTGTGGAGCATGGATCCACAGAACTGATGAAGCACGGAAGAACAGAGGCCAATGTTTACCAAGCAATTGCTTCATGCTAGACTCCCAGGGGCTCCAATATCTCCCCCTAATATCCCCCTAATATCTCATCAGGGAAAGTTTCTTGTTGAGACAGAGAGGTAGGGGAAGCAGTTGAGCATTCTGGAGGCAAGAGTTCCCATCACCTCAAGACCTACAGGATGTGGGTTGGGCTCCCCTGCTGTGAAGACAAAGAGATACCCTGTCTTTATCAGGCTCTTAAAGTTTAGGGGGCCTAGGCTGACATAGATTGACCTGTAGCTCATTATACAGTCATTGTAATACATTAGCATAGAAAATGACACACCTGCCAGCAGCTCTGGTAGGAAACATTGGACCATAAGACAGTGCAGTACTAGATTCAGAAATATCGCCACCTAATTCCCCCCTAAAAAAACATGCATATTCCTCGCCCTTAGTACAATGTACCTCCCCTTTATTAGTATGTGACCCCTTTCATTAAATGACCGAATCATGTTAAACACAATTAAGACCGGGCCACTCCTTTCTGGGTAGACCACACTATGTCCATGGATTGATCTTGCTTTTTCAATAAGTTCCTTGCTGCTCAAAACTTTTCATTCTTCTCCAACTCGCTCCTGCTTTCTTTCTTGAAGTGAGGTTGAGGACCTGGGGACCTTGTAGCCCTTGCTCTCTGGCACTATTATCACTGGTTTTAGAGCTGGAAACTGAGATTCTGAGGGGCTGAGGGATGTCACTAAGGTGTCAGTGCTCATGCAAGTCAGGATCCAGGCTCCCATCTGCAGGACTCCAAACCCAATTGTGCACACAGCTCCCAACCACAGCTTCTTTGTCTCTCCAGTTTTACACTCACCACCATGCTGGGTCAGCCTTATCATTTACACCTTTATTATACCTCTTTTATCCGGGAAGCCTTCTGAAGAGACCAAAGTCAAACATGGAAGGCAAAGTCAGGAGCTCCTCCCTTCTTGTGGATGAACTTGCTTTGGAAGGCATCAGGTACCATCAGAATATTGCTGCCCATGGCCCTTTTACTGGGGGCCCAGGGAACGTTGCTCAGGAGAGGAGTCCCTGCAGGGATGGCTGGCAGGTGTTGGCTTCTCCACATTGCCTCTGGTTGAGCATCCTCTGGTTGCTTTCCATGATGATGGCAGTAATCGCACTGGTCATGTTTGGTGGCCCCATTCAGTTCAGCATTTAATAGGTAATAGTTACACCTGCTGGTGTGCAGTCAAGCCCCTTGTCATACTTTTGCTCTCCAAGAGGGTGCACCCGCATTGACATGGTGACAGGTCCATGCAGCAACATTAGTCTTTTAGAGGTGCAGAGGCATGGCAGTAGGAAGGACATCAGTAAACCCTCCAACTTCATTTGCTACACTCTTTGTTCAACAAAGATTGTTCCCTTTGCATTCGTCTGAGCCCAGCTTCTGTCAGTTTATGTGCTTTGTAAAAATGCTGTCAATCCCCCACTTCGTGAATCAGTTAATTATCGAGCTGACTGTCTGTGAAGGCAGAGGGAAACCCAAATTGCGTAGGATCTCGCCCACCTCTCTCCGAGTCAACTCAGTAAACATTCATGACAGCCTCACTTGCTTGCCCAACACACCGCCCAGCATGGGAGGAGCATGCAAGAAGGAGTTGGAGGGGCCTTGCTGTTGGGAGACAGGTATGTCCTCGCTCTTGGCTGCTGTTCTTGGCTCAGTTCTCAAATGATCCAAAGGGAAGGTAAAGAGGATGCTAGCAGTGCAGAGGAGCACAGAGCTGTGCCCTTCAGGGCAGTGTCCCGGTAAGAGACCGGAGACTTTCCCTACCCGCTTTGCAGCCAGAGCACCCTGTGTGTCAGTTCATTGGGTTGTCTTTTTTTTTTTTTAAGATTTACTTATTTGAAAGTCAGAATTATGGAGAGAGAGAGAGAGAGAGAGAGAGAGAGAGAGAGAGAGAGGAAGATAGAGAGAGAGAGAGAGAGAGAGAGAGAGAGAGAGAGAGGTCTCTTCCACCTGCTGGTTCACTCCCCAACTGGCCACAATGGCCAGAGCTGTGCTGATCCAAAGCCAGGAGCCAGGAGTCTCCTCTGGGTCCTCCACACGGGTGCAGGGGCCCAAGGACTTGGGCTATCCACTGCTTTTCCAGGCCATAGCAGAGAGCTGAATCGGAAGTGGAGCAGCCGAGTCTCAAATCGGCGCCCATATGAGATGCCGGTGTTTCAGGCCAGGGCGTTAATCTGCTGTGCCACAGCACTGGCCCTGGGTCTGGATGTCTTATGCAGACATGAGGGCCTTGCTGGGAGAATGGTAGGAGAATGAATCGAGTGAGAAACATAGGAATACTTGAGATCCAAGTGACAGGGAGTGATAGGCAGGTGCTTCAGGGAAACTTCTGGCATGAGCTGTGTCAAGGATCACCTCATCCCTGTCCAGGGCCAGAGAAGAGAGACAGAGAGGGAAGGAAGGAAGGAGAGAGAGAGAGAGAGAGAGAGAGAGAGAGAGAGAGAGGCTGATATCTCTAATGATGCCCACCACCTGGACCACAAAGGGCAGAGTCGTTTGTCTTGCAGTTCCCCCAGCACTCATTGCAATGCCTCGAGAGGATGTTCCCAATCCTGATGCATGGTGGTGTCCAGGAAATTCTGGTGCTTTCCCGAGAAGGTGGCAAAGAGTATGGCTATGACACCTGCTCCAGGGTGTAAGCATCAAGGGTGCAGCTTCTCACCGGAGAGTGGTCTGAATTTTGCCTGACAGAGAGCAAACAGCAAGAACAACCAGGTGGCCATGAACACTGTGCTCCTTCCAGGATCAAAGAGTTCAGAAAACCTCTTCTCAAATGGTTGGATCTGGGCAATGTGAGCTTTGCAGGAGTCTGTATGGGGAATTGGAGGTTATTTGGGTTCTGTGGACACTGGAGTTCAAAGAGGATTGGGCATGGTGAGTGCTTCAAAAGTTAAATCTCGAATGACCGTACTGCCCAGCTATTGCATTTCTGGATATATACACAAAAGAAGTGACAGTGGGGGCTGGCATCACTCTTTCACTTGTATACCATTGTTCACAGCAGTTTTATTCATGGTACCTTGAAGATAGACACAACCCAATGTCTATTGGCTGCTGAATGGATGAACCCATTGTGGGCCATCTATAGAGTGGAATATTATTCAGCCTTCAAAAGGAAGGGAAGCCTGGCACGTGCCACACCTTGGATGAACCTCAAGGATCTTATGCTGAGTGAAATGAGTCAGTCACAAAGGGACAAAGTTGTACGATTCCACTTGCACGAGGCACCTGCTGATGCCAAATGCATAGTGACAGCCAGTGGAAAGGTGCTGTAAGGAGAAGGGACTGGCGTTCCTATTTGGTAAGCATGGAGCTCATCGGGATCATGAAAATGTTTTGGAGTTGGATGGTGGTGATGGTTGCACACCAGCCTTCGTGTGCTCAGTGTCCCTGATCTGGACGCTTGTAGAGGTTAAAACCACGGATTCTAGGTTACATGCATTTTACCAGAATTTAAATAAGCTAAAAAAAGGCAGAAAGAGGGTTAGGCTGCTGGGACCCTGTTCCCCGCCACATTGTCGCAGAAGCTGCCTGAGTCTGTCCCTGGGTCCCCCAACACTCTGCCCTGCCAGGGCCCGAGGCACATGGGAGGGTTGTCCCGGAAGAATCAGGGAGATATGGTGCAAAGGCTGCTTTGCAGTCAGACAACACTGGCGTACAGTCCCAGCCCTGCATCCTACTTAGCTGTGTGACCTGGACAGGCAGCCTAAATTGTCCAAGCCTTCTCTTCCCTTTGGTAAAATGGGTGTTTCAATGACAACCATGCAAGTTCTTCACGGGGATTACATTAGACCTTGTGTCTAGAAACCAAGCCCACGAGAAGCCCAATAAAACACACATCAGGGGTAACAGGGTTTATGCAGAAAAAGGTTACATGTAAAAAAAATCAAATTCAGTCATCACAAGAGAAATGTAGATCACAACTACATGGAGATGCCAAGTATCTTTTGTTTTCCTGCAAATCTACTCTAAAGGCAGAGAGGAAGAATGAGAAAGAGAGAGAGAGAGCACACTAGTTTTCATTTGCTAGTTCACTCTCCAAATACCTGCTACAGCCTGACTTGCCAAGCTGAAGCTGGAAGCAAGGAACGTGGTCCAGGTCTCTCAGGTCAATGCAGGGACCCAGCTACGTGACTATCACTGCTGCCTTCCAGGGTGCCCGTCAGCCAGAGGCTGGAATCAGGAGCAGAGCTGGGACTGAAACCCAGGGATTCACTATGTGATGCAGGCATCCCAAGTGGCATCCCATCCACTGTGCCAAACGCCCGTCCCTGGGATACCAGTTTTGACCTGTCAGGTTGGAAAACCTACTGGTTTGAGAACGCACATTGTTGGAGAGATTGTTGTGGAATAGATGTGTGTGCTGCTAGTTCAAGGTAAAATAATGACACCCTTGTGGAGGGCAACTTGGCAATATTTACAAATATGAAAAAAAAAATCAATGTTTCCTAGTGACCCAGCAATCTCCCTTCTGGGAAATTATCCTTCAGATATACCTGCATATTTGCAAAGTGAAATACACCCAGTGTTTCTTTACGGAGGAAAAATTCGCATAGTAGAAACTTAAAATATTTCAGTCTCCATTTATAAGGAACTGGTTAAATAAAGTACGTCACAGCCACACAGAAGGAATAGCTTGCAGCTGGGAGAAGGATGAGGATGCTGTGTTAATATTGCTAAACAACAAAGAGCAAAGTGCAAACAGTATGCACAGTAAGCAGTGTGGTTTTTTTATGAGAGAAGTAGGTGAAGCAAAGAGATTTACCTGGGAGCAGGTGTTTGGCACACTGGCTGAGACACCAGTCAAAAATGCCTACGTCCCACCTCCCCGTGCCTGGGTTCAATACTGGACTCTGGCCCCAGACTCCAGCTTGCTGCTAACACAGATGCTGAGAGGCAGCCGTGATGGCTCGGGCGCTGGGGTACCTGACACTCATATGGAAGCCCCAGACTGAATTCTGTCTCCCAGCTTTGGCTTGGTCCAGCCCTGGCATCTGGGAGGTGAGATGGCAGATTGGAGCTTCCTCTCTCTCTCTCTCTGCCTCCCAAATTAAAAAAAAAAGGTAAATTAAAAAAGACACATTTGTACTCAGCTCTTTTTGCCTAGAGAAACACTGTGAAGACAAACAAGAAGCTAATAAAAACAATTTCTTGTAGGTGAAGAGGCTGGGGCAAGAATCAGATATCTCCGGGTACATAGTTTTACATAATTTTAATTCTTAGATTAAGTAAATGGTTTACTTGCCTAAACTTTCACTAAAAAAGTAGAAGTTGATTTAGACAAAACCAACTTTAAAAACCTATGAAGCTTTATTAGAGACATAAAAGAAACTTTGTGAATGGACTGATATGTTAGGTTCCTATAGGGAAAGCTTTAATACTCCAAAGATAGCAGTTCTCTCCAAATCAGCTAATTAATTCAGGGCACTTGTAATCAACAGATCAATATATGGACTCTGACAATGTTATGTTAATGTTCTCATGGGAAGCAAAATGTTCTAGATTTGTCAGGAGTGTTTTCAAAAAAATAATGAGGGGCTTACGTTCTCAAGATATGACAGTAATTAAAGCACATTTAAAATACATTAATTATATCCTATTATTACACGGAAAGAGACAACTACAGCAGTGTGAAAGAATGGAGAGTCTGGAAACAGAGTTGTGTATGTGAACATTTCCAGATTCGTGAAAGTAGAACAGGAGCCTTACTCAAGGCGTGAATGTCGCTGGGTGCACGTGGCTGAGAAACTGCACACTTCAAAACCAACCTTCCAAGGCAGTGAGAGTAAAACATAGGAAGTAATGTATAAAAATTACTCTTGTGGACTTGACGACTCGAGTGATGACATTCCAAAGAAGAACAGTAAACTTAGAAAGGAAAAACAGAAACGGAAATCAGATTTTTCTACCCAGAAAGTTGAAAAGCACCATAAATACATCAACTGTAATCGACCAGTAACAAATTAAAAATGAAAAAAAAAAGTTTGTGCTAGAATTAAATTTTCACATTCTAGAAATAAATCTAGTGGAAGGCACATAAGTCTTCTATAGAAGAAATACAAAATTTTATTACTTTTCATTATTGCTTTGCATAGTATTATTTAATAATGAAATGATTACTAAGATTTTAAGGAATGCATCTATATCATGCTCTTGGGTCAGATTTTCGCTATCCTGGTTTTCTCCAAGTGATCTATATTTAATGCAATCCCAATAAAAATATCAAGATGCTTTGGGGAAGAGACTGACAAACTGATTTAAATTTTAATGAGTCTATTAGTATAGCCAAGATATTCCTTAAGAAGAGGGGCGGACATTGAACCAGTTGCTCCACTTCCAATCCAGCTCTCTGCTAATGTGCCTGGAAAAGCAACAGAAGGTGGCCCAAGTGCTTGAGCCTCTGCTACCCATGTGGGAGACCAGGATGGAGGTCCTGGCTCAGCCCCAGCCATTGTGGCCATTTGGGGAGTAAACCAACAAATGGGAGATCCACCCCCCCCCCCCACCGTGTATGTGGCCATCAATCTCTGTCACTCTGCTTTTCAAATAAATAATTTTAGAAAAAACAGGTGGATGACTTACTCCATTCGTTATTTAAAGTTATTTTAAAGTTATAGCAATCCAGACTGTGGTGTAAGATAGATAAAGAGGTCAATGTGATAGGAACACAGTGAGAGAGAGAGAGAGAGAAAGAAAGAGAAAGGGAGAGAGGGAGGGAGAGAAAGGGAGAGAGAGAGAGAGAGAGGGAGAGAGAGAGGGAGGGAGAGAGAGAGACATGGAGACAAAGGTCAGACTGCAGTAGAGGCGTGGTGACCCTTCAGTAAATGCCACTGGGCCAACTGGACATTAATACAGTGAAAGAGTAACTGGACTCCCTACCTCACACCAGCCTGCTCATACACAACAAACAATTCCTCCTGCATTGTAAACAGAAACGGCTAAGGAAAACAACAGAGTTCCTGAGAAAAACACTGGGGAACATGCTGACAGCCTTAGGGTAGAAAAGACTTCTTAACTAAGATCTAGAAAGCACAACCATAAAAGAGGATTGATGCATCGAGTTACATTAAAACAGAAAGCTTCATTAAAAGACACCACAAAGAAGCAAAGATAAATCACAGACTGGGAGAATATATTCGCCATACAAACAACCAATAAACAACATGTTCCCAGAAGATCTCAAGAACTCCTGCAAATCAGTGCAAGACGACGTCCAACTGTTTCTGGTATTAATTTATTGCTGCGCAGCTCCAAATTCACCCTATTTCCCCCTACTTTGTCCGCCTGGAGCTGGACTCAGAACTTGGATTCTACGTCACCAGCGGGCTCTGCCCACAGAGGGCACTGGAGGAGACTGCAAGAACCGGGGAGGGCCGAGGATCTCCTTTCCTCTCTGTGTGACTTTTGCTGTGACCGTGACGGGTAAGCTGGACAGCCCGTGGTCCGTGGGTGGGTTCCCTGTGCCAGCCCCGGCCAGCTGCTGCTTTGGCTCCAAGCACTACTGCATGGTCCTGCAGCAGCTTCGTTGGCTCAGAGATATGCAGCTCAGCTAGGGGGGCCTCTTTTGTAAGCCATCCGTTTCTTTCTTGTTCGCTTCCCCTCCCTTAGCCTGGGAGGGAGCGCTCTCTCTAGTTGCTCCCCACATGCACCTAGGAGTTCTCTTTTACCTCTGTCCATTGTCAGCGGCCTTTTAACCTAAGAAAGGAACAGTTGTGATATACCTCTTGTTCAAAGAATTGGGTGTGTCTTCTTTGTCCTAACTGGCCATTCGTTGATTAAAAAAAAAAAAAAAAAAAAAAAAAAAACTGACAGGAAAGTGAGAGCTACTCCAACAGGCTCAGCTTCATCACCCGTCTAAGAAACTCAACTTTATTTTATTTATTTATTTTTTTGACAGGCAGAGTGGACAGTGAGAGAGAGAGAGACAGAGAGAAAGGTCTTCCTTTTCCATTGGTTCACCCCCCAATGGCTGCTGCGGCTGGCGCACCATGCCGATCCGAAGCCAGGAGCCAGGTGCTTCTCCTGGTCTCCCATGCAGGTGCAGGGTCCAAGCACTTGGGCCATCCTCCACTGCACTCCCAGGCACAGCAGAGAGCTGGACTGGAAGAGGAGCAATCAGGACAGAATCCGGGGCCCCGACCAGGACTAGAACCCGGTGTGCCAGCGCCACAGGTGGAGGATTAGCCTAGTGAGCCAAGGTGCTGGCCTTCAACTTTATTTTTTTAAAGATTTGTTTTATTTATTTGAAAGACAGAGTTATAGAGAGGTAGAGACAGAGAGAGAGGTCTTCCATCCGCTGGTTCACTCCCCAGATGGCACATGGCTGGAGCTGAGCCTATCCAAAGCTAGAAGCCAGAAGCTTCTTCCAGGTCTCCTACATGGGTGCAGGGGCCCAAGGACTTGGGCCATCTTCTACTGCTCCTCCAGGCAGTAGCAGAGAGCTGGATCAGAAGTAGTGCAACCAGGACTCGAACTGGCACCCATGTGGGATGCCTGCACTGGAGGCAGCGGCTTTACTCACTATGCCACAGCGCCAGCCCCCAGAAACTCAACTTTGGAGCAAATGCTGTACACCGTACACCATCAGAAAGGCTGAAATTCAAAAGACTCACGATATCAAGGGTTGGTGAGCATATGGAGCAGACAAACGGCCCTAGGTTGCAGATAGGTCCACGAGCAGGTGCGACTGCTTTGTAAACCTGGCATCCACACTCTGATCCAGGAAACTCACTCCTGCTCTCGTGGGTGCACACACTCTCTTCCCCTGGGACGACACCGTGAGAAGGCCTGCACCCAGTGCTCAGAAAATGCCCCTCTGTGCCCTGGCACTTTCCACTTTCCAGAATTGTGAGCCAAATACATTTCTTTTCTTTGTAAATGACCCAGTCTCAGGTATTCTGTGATAACAACACAAAACAGACTAAGACAAACACAAACGCAGAAACATAGATCGGAAGGGTTGTGTTCCATTCATCATCACGAGTAAACACGTCTGGGTAACCACAGCCCGGGTGGAGAGCTTCCTGCGCGCCCCACAGGGCCCTCACCAACACTCCCGATCTTTGCCGCCACCCTCCATCCAAAGGTAACAGGTTCAAAGCAACAGTACAAGTCCAATGATGAGTTGTGCCTTTGCAAACGTCATGGGAAAGAGCCATATAGTGTCTTTCCCTGCCAGGCCCCTGGTGGGTCAGTGAGATTCATCCCTGTTATTCTCTTGGATCAGAAGAAAATCAAGTGCATCTACATCATGAAATATTATGTAACCAGTCCAAAAAAGTAATGACTTGACGTGACACGCTCTCCCAACTCAGAAAACAACTCTAGGTCAGGGCATTAGCGTGAAAGCATTAAAAACATAGGGTGTATTTGTAAAGGGTTTTTATTAAAAAAAAAAAAACATTTTAGTCCCCAGGCTATGTACTAGTTAGTGTCTTAGCAGAATATTTTTGAACAACAGAAGGAAAACATTAATCAGCAAGAATATGAATTGGACGTCCTCCCCGTGAGGCCGGATGGGTACCGCGAGCCCCTAGACAGTCCCCGTTATTTCCTGATGGCAAACTCGCCGTGCTGGGGGTGTTGAAACCCCACTGCGCATGCATCAGAAGCCCACAGGGTGAATTTAGGGAGGAGAGAAAGGAGGCAATGGGGATTCCTGTCCAGGAAATAAACTGCTTAGAATTTCTTTGTGCTGCTTTATCCTTGACCTGCTCTATGGTCCGGAATAGCTATGTGGACCGTCTCCCATCTGCTCAGGGGTGGTAGGACAGCCTGTGTCCCGGGCAAAGGCTGATGTGACCAGCGGAAATAAAAAGGAAGTCTTGAATGTGATTTTATTTTTTTATGATGTATTTATTTATTTGAAAGAGTTACACTGAGAGAAGGAGCGACACACAGAGAGAGAGGTCTTCCATCCACTGGTTCACTCCCCAATTGGCCACAATGGCTGGAGCGGAGCTGAGCCAATCAGAAGCCAGGAGCTTCTTTTGGGTCTCCCATGCGGGTACAGGAGTCCAGAGACTTGGGCCATCTTCTACTGCTTTTCCAGGCCATAGCAGAGAGCTAGATCCGAAGTGGAGCAGCCAGGACTCAAACTGGCGCCTATGTGGGATGCCAGCACTGGAGGTGATGGCTTTACCTGCTATGCCACAGTGCTGGCCCCTTGAATGGGATTTTAGATGCTCCCAGAGCCACACTGGACAAAAGTCAAAAGCAGCAGGTGAAATGCATTTTAATATATTTTATTCAACACAGCCTATCAGAATTATTAGTATCTCAATAGAAAAGTATGAACGATAAATGTTCTTGCTGTGGCGTCGATGTGGTTTGTCCCTGGCAGGTTCGGGTGCTGGAAGCTTGGTCCCCAGCTGATGTTGGCACATGGGGGTCCTTCGAGATGTGGAGCACTGTGGAAAGTGATCGGGGGTGGGTGCTCCAGGTAAGGCCTGCAGGAGTGGGTCAGGGGCTCGATTTGTTCCCGCAAGAAGGGGTTGTTAGGATGCAAGTCTGCCTTTCTGGGCGCTCTGGTTTCTTCTTCACTCACCAGCGACCTCTCTCTCCCATGTGCCACTCACCAGTCAAATGCACTCCCACAATGACACAATTCGCCATGTTGGGACACAGCCACCTGGCCCTCTCGAGGGGCCCTCAGCTGCGCCCCTGCTGAGTCTTGGGCTTTCAGCCTCCAAAAGTAGGGGAAATAAATCTATTGTATCTGGTAGTGGGCATTTTGTGATAGCAATGCTAAGCGGACTAAGACAAGAATATTCTAATTTTTTTTGTAGAGTCTTCAAAATCTGGTGTGTACTTTACACTCATCTCGATTCAGATGCTACCTTTTTCTTGACTTGATTTGTATTTAGATTTCACAAATTTCCCAGTTGAAAGTAGATTCAAGTACTTACGTTGTTCCAGACGCTTCTAAATATAATGAAAAGTTTTCAAGAACTGAATCAAGTGTCAGTTTTTAAATTTGAATTTAAATTAAATAAAGTGAAGTTAAAAAACTCCAGTTTCTCAGTTGTCCCAGCCCCTATTTCGAGCACTCACTAGCCACGCGTGCTCAGTGGTTCCAGATTGGACAAAGCCGGCCCAGGCCAGGTCTTCCCTGTGGTTTTTAGAGATAAGCCCGGGCCATTCTCAAGGTGGGAGCCTCTGGGCCAAACCAGAGGGCCTTCTGCAACCCCTTTGCTGGGACCAAAGCTCTTCTCTGCATCCTGGACATGTCAGGACTCCAGGTCTTAGGACAGGTGAGGCTGGAATTCAGTAGCTTCCTAAGCAGGGAGCCACTCTCCCCTGCCTTGGACACCTGGCTGCTGACATGGACCCGGCAGCCTGAGCAGTGCCCTGGAGAGGTCATGAGAACCCACAAGGGCTCTGTGGCCCGTGGCCGGCCTTCTTGGGGGGACTGCACACCTGGGGCGTGAGCCTGACCTCGGGGTGAACACCGCAGGATGAGTGAAGGTATTTGTTCACATCATGGCCACAGCAGGGAGCTCTCTGTATGTCGGGGTGAGCCTCAGCCCTCACTGGCAGCCTGGCAGCCATGGGGGAAACTGAGGAAACCCACATCCCTGCCCTGCATCAAGCTCCCTCCCCCCAGGCGGGTCGCCGGGCCTCAACACCATCCCCCTCCCATCATGCACAGGCCACTGGTGAGCCGTTTCATTGATTCTGAAAATTGAAGGGCTGCTTTTCCCCATCTAGAGATATTGCTTTTTTGTTTTCTTCTTCCTGAACTCAGTGATGAAACTTCTGTTCCAAATCTATTCTTAAGAGCCTTGTTTGTTTGGGCTTTGGGTTGAAAGTTTGCATGCTTCCATCAACATTCTGGGTTCTGATTTGGTGAAATTGAGAGCTCATGGATTAATTTCTCATGACTTTGTGCCAAACATGTGTCACGGATGCAGCCAAATAAAAGGCCTGGCTCCTACCCACCAGGATCTGGGGAAGCTGGGTGAGTCACCTGATTGGAAACAGAGGTTCATGACCTTGGCTGCACCGTGGCGTCCCTGAGGGAGTTTCACAAAGCACTGATGCCTTGGACCCATTCCAGAGGTTCTGATGTAATTGGTCTAGGCTGTGGCCTTGACATGGGTATTTTAAATGTGGGATTCTCACTCCAGGTGATTCTCAAGTGGAACCAGAGTTTTAAGCCAAATCACTGATCTTGGGGGTCATTGGCTGGGTCCCAGGAATCCAATTGCATCACACGACTTCTGTGTTTGAAGCAGCAAAGGGTGGGTATTCTGATGGCTCAGGTGCTTGGGCCCCCGCCACTCACATGGGAGACCCAGATGGCATTTTTGGCTCCTGGCTTTTGCCTGGCACACTCCTGGATGTTGCAGGCATTTGGAAGACTGAACCAGTGAATAGGAGATCTCTTCTTTTCTCTCTTGATCACTTGCCTTTCACATAGATGAAAAGAAATTTTTTTTTTTGTAAAAAGCATACAGTAGCCTAGGTGACCCTTTGAAGTGCAAATTAGGTCATAGCCTTCCTATCTCCAAAATCTTCTATGGGTTCCCACATCCCCCATATTCCTTTCAGTAAGAATGCTTTCTCTTGGGGCCAGCTCTCTGCTTACGGCCTGGGAAAACAGTAGAGGATGGCCCAAGTGCTTGAGCCCCTGCACCTGCATGGGAGACCTGGAAGAAGCTCCTGGCTTTGGATTGACCCAGCTTTGGCTGTTGTGGCCATTTGGGGAGTGACCCAGCAGATGGAAGATCTCCCTCTCTGTCTCTCCCTATCTCTTTAACTCTACCTCTCAAATAAATAATTAAAAAAGAATGATATCTCTTGGCTCCTACAGGAAGAACTCCCTGTGACCTCTCCAACCCACCTTCCACTCCGCCCCTGCTCCCTGCTGTTCCTTGAACATCCCAGGCTCAGGCCTGACACAGAGCTTCGGGTTGAATCTTCCTTCTGCTGCGGGCCAGGTTCCTGCCGAGGTCCACGTGGCTAACTCTCCCCTTCTTTCAGCATCACTCACACATTCCCTTCTCGGGACTTTTACAGCTCTGCTCCCAATGGCTGTCCCTCTTCTCCGCTCCTGCCTTTCTGAGGTCCCATATACCGCACTCATCAGCAAAGCCGCTTCATGATCACCTGTCTTGCCTGCCAGCGTGCTCACCTGCTGTGCTTGGTCGTCATGTCTCCCTGGTGCCTAGGACCCGCCTGCTATGATGGCGCTGCAGCGATTTGAGTGTTTTCCCCAAAGCCCATGTGCTAGAGCCTTGCTTCCTCAGTGCTGGAGTGGGAAGTACGTCTTAGAGAGAGGGGTTTGGGTCAAGGGCATGGAGCTCCCAAGAGTCAACTTCTTTCTCACACAAATGTGTTCCCAGTGCCGCTCCAGAACTGCAAACCAAAACAGACCTCTGTTCTCCATGAATTTCTCAGTTTCAGGTTTTCTGTTCGAGCAACAGAAAACAGTGTAAGACAGGCACGCTGTATATACGCAAGAAATACCTGAGAATCTTCAGAATCCTAATGAACACAGACTTCCAGGTCAATGGAGGTGGCTGATCTCAGATGTTCCGAGTCCCGCCTTCACACACTGATCGCGATGTCAGGAAGACTACAGGAAGAGTGAAGAATTGACAATTCCACTGCCAAAGAGGAAAGCTGTGCACTCTGGACCAGCCAGAAATGGCAAGGGATTGCTATTGAAAATGCTAGAGAAAAATGATGTTGTGGCACCATGGGTTAAGCTGCTGCTTGAGACCCAGGCATCCTATATCAGAGCACCACTTCGAGTCCCTGCTGCTCCACTTTCAATACAGCTCCCTGCCAATGTGCCCGGGAAGGCGGTGGGGGATGATGCAAGTGCGTGGGTCTCTGCCACTTAGAGACTCCATCTGGGCTCCTATCTGCAACCTGGCCTGGCCCCCAGGTCCAGCTGTTGTGGCCATTTGGGGAGTGAACCAGTGGATGAAAGTTCTCCCTCTGTCTCTGTCTCTCCCTCTCTATCTGTATCACTCTGATTTTCAAAAAGTAAACAAATACTTTAAGAAAAAAATAGAAGAAAAGATGACCAAAACAAAACTCAGACTCGTTTTTCTGAAGTGGGAGGTGCCGTGGGGATAGAGGAAGTTTTCCATTTCTGCAGTATCAGGTGGTATGGACAGTGCTGTGGGGATGGGGCTGATGAGAGCACCTTGTTCTCCAGTGAGTGTGAATCAGCACTCTGGGATGCAGCTGGTCCAGCCGGGTCAAGGGCGCAGCAGCAGCAAATACGAAGATCGCAAGTGTGCAAGGCTCATGACCCTCCGGAAGACAGTGACCTACAGGGCAGGATGGAAGTGCAGGCCGCTCTGGGGGAAACTCCATCTGGGAAGCTTTGCTTGGGTACCCACAGAGAGGCATCCTCAGCGAGCTGGAGATGTCATGCTGGGAGGTCTCTCGGCATCCTGTCTTCGCCTTTCCAGTTGCCTTGCAACCCAACTGGTTTGAAGACTCCTGCTAGCCCATCTTGCCATTCCGGATCTGCACGGAACCAGGTGGAGAGGGAGAGGATCAGCTCGCGTGGTTGGGTGCGTTTACCTAGTTTGGTAGACTTCTTGTTTTAGCTTGAATAATGTGACCAAAAAAAGGTACCCATGAAAAGATTCTGCTTTATTTAAGCAGAAGAATATGGCAGTTACAAGATACTTAAAATATACTGCATTATTTACCATGTGCTTTCAGTTAAATTCAAAGAAAAATGAACTCTGTAAAATGAGGTGAAAGATTTGAAAGTGAGCAAACAGCCTGAAATGAAATGGGAGGCTCCTGTGTTACTAAAAGTCTGTAAGGAAGCAAATAGAACCTCAGGGCAGGTGAAAATGGCATTGCAGATATTAAATTGCAAAAGTGACACCCAAGAAAATCAAACCAGTGATACAGAGACACACACAATAAGCTTCAACGGGGCTTAGCTTTTGGGGTTAATGATGCACATGAAGGTAAACCAAGAATACGGCTATGGGTTCAAATGTAAAATATTCAAATATCTGAATCTCCATTCTTCATAATCCCAGGAAAATATTTTGACATACAGTAAGAAATAGCGAGAAAAACTGCATGTCATTGGTACTCCCAAAGAAGAAAACAGAAAAGTACAAGTGGATCAATTATCAAGGATGTATTTGAATGCATCTCTTTGGGGTAAATAAAGAGATTCATCCAAAGAGACACATGGCTATACGTTTACAAGGCTATTTACAAGATGAATGAGAGACAACTGATTTCTGTATGCAACTCTGGTGAAATATTTTAAATTTCAAAGAGAAAGAAGACTCTAGCAAGGAGAGAAAAGCCACGAACAAATAGAAGAAAGAGATGGCTGCTTTCTAACTCGTGCTCTGTCGTGTTAGGAGTAAATGAGTGGAGGAAGGCAGCTCAGCCTTTTTAGCAATGGACTTAAACAGAAGATTAATTTACAAGCGCAGCCTATGGCATATGCCACAGATGAAATCTGGGTATGCACAAGATGGTTGGCCGGATCAGAGGCAGCTGTACAGTTAGCCACCCTAGAAGGTATAGCAAGGGGGAAAATACACCCCAGAGAGAAAGTGACATAGCTTTTTATCTTGTCTTTGGATCTAGCTGTAGGGAAGAAAAGCAAGAAAAATTCTTCTAAGAGTTTCTAACACAAATTATTGCATGAGTTTGGGGCTGGAATTTATACAACCATGTGACTTGAAATTGCCCATGGAATTTGAGAGTTGAGTGGTTTATGCCAGCAATAAGCATGTTTCCAGCAGGACTAAACTAAATCTTCTTTGGGGAAACAACGGTAAATTCAGGTTTCCAAAACTGTCAATAGATAAAATTCCAGAGAACATGTACTCGTAACCAAAAGCTACACATCACATGACCTGTAGCTGTTGCAGTGAATACTTTCAAGTGTGTCCATGATGATTAGATACGTACAGGAGAGTTTCAAGAGTGTGGCTGTGACACTAGCAACTATACAATTAGCAAGGATTAAGTGGAAAAGAATTAACAGAATTTCTAGAACTTAAAATGTCAATGCACAGTTTAACACAGACATACACAACAGAATGTGTAGTCTAACAAATGTCTCTTCAGAGTTCTAGGACAAATATATTGAGAGAATTGGGAGACAGGCAATATTTCAATGTTTAAGGTACACTGGCTGCAAATGTCCACAACTGGTAAAAAATACCAACTGGCGCCATGGCTTAACAGGCTAATCCTCCGCCTTGCAGCACTGGCACACCAGGTTCTAGTCCCGGTTGGGGCACCAGACTCTATCCCGGTTGCCCCTCTTCCAGGCCAGCTCTCTGCTATGGCCCAGGAAGGCAGTGGAGGATGGCCCAAGTCCTTGGGCCCTGCACCTGCATGGGAGACCAGGAGAAGTACCTGGCTCCTGGCTTCAGATCAGCGCAGTGCACTGGCCGCAGCGGCCATTGCAGGGTGAACCAATGGCAAAAAGGAAGACCTTTCTCTCTGTCTCTCTCTCTCACTATCCACTCTGCCTGTAAAAAAAAAAAAAAAATCTAAAAAAAAAAATGCCAATTGCCAGGCTCAGGAAGCTCAACTTCTCCCAGACTGAATGATTATGAATAAATCTACATGTGCAAAACCCTCAAAACAAGGAGAAAAACCCTTACAAGTGGTCAGAATATGAAGAAGAATGACACGTAGTAAAGATAACTGTTCAGAAATTTGGATTACCTACACCAATGCTAGAAGTTAATACATGGAAAAAAAAATACCTGTAAGGTTTTGTGGGAAAATACTCACAACTTAGTATTGCAGCATATAGAATCACGTTTTGTAAGAATAAGAGAAAAGCTTGAGTTCAAGAACAAAGTTTTACTAAAGGGATTTCTAAAGGCCATTCTTCACAATCCAGAAAAATATTCTGAGACATAGGAAAGAATAATGAACAAAGAAAATTAAAGATACTATGGTAAATCTAATTAAACAATGACTTTGTAAAGCAAATTAAAAATTAAAAAAATGTACAACAGAAATTGAAGAGATGTAAAATATTGCACAATAATAGTATGCATCTCTAACAGGTATTACATATTCTAAAATCTTTGTAATATTTTGGAAGATGAAAAAGACAGTGATTAACTAGCAAAAGGAAAAACAGATGATAACGCCAGTCATCTACATTTAAAGGACATAAAAGGCTAGAAAAATAAAGCTAAAAAAGGGGCAAAAAAGAAAACACAAAATTAAATGGCAGCAATAGAGTCAAATACAACAGTTTTCACAATAAATGTAACCAAGTAAAATTTTAGGGTGAATGACAAAGATTTTCAAATTCCATGTGAAGGGAAAATATCCCGTTTACAGGAGAAATATCTGAAATATTTAGGCACAGAAAGTTTGAAAGAATACACACTGATATACTAGATACACACCAACCAACCACAAGGAAGCTGATGTACCAATATCAACATTAGTAAACTAGATACTAAGTCAAAATCCACTATGAATATGAATATGAATCACCCCTACTGAGCTCTGACCTCCTGTGAATTTAATACCATAGGAATATAATATGCAAATAAAAATAGACATTGCTAAATAGAAACTCAGCAGGAGATTTTATCATATCCTTTTAAGTAAATGATAAATCAGATAGGAAAGAAATGAATGAAGATATAAAAAATTGAAGCAGTGTGGCTGACAGACTTGAAGTAATGGATAAACATAGAATAGCGCATGACAGAAAATTCTTTTATAGAATTCATGGAATATTTATGAAAATAAAGCATACATACGTTGACATGATGTTAAATAATAAAATCGTTCTAATTTGGAAAAAAAAAAAGAAAATAAAACATACAGTAAAACTCCTGAATTTCAAAGAATTGATTTCATATAGAACACAACATGATCAATTTAGAAATTAAAAAGATTAAAATTCTCATGCAAAAATCTTTAAAAACACACCTCTAGGTAGTTAATTGTATTTACTAATAAAAATTAATAGATATTAAAATTTGCCATATATAATTCATTTACGTATAATACACACATGTGCATATTATATATACGACATGTGGAAAGCTGAGAAAATTGCATCTAAAAGAAATTTATGTAATTTATATTAGAAAATAAGCAAATGTAAAAAGCACAATAGAGATTAATAACTTAACAAATCAATAAAAATAAAAATGAGGTTATTCTCAAGAGATTTTGCGAAGCTCAACTTTAATTAAATTAAATAAATTAGATCAGCATTGGCAATGTGTATTAGAAGAAAAACAGAGAGAAAGCAAAAATGAAACAATTTTAGGACCAAAAAAGGCAAAACTATAGCTCAAACAGGAATTTAAAAGAGCTTCTTTTTTAGGTTCATGACAATATATTGAAAATTTAATTGAAATGGATAAATTCATAGAAAAGTTAACTAACCCAACCAAAATAGAAATATCAAATTTCAATAGTGCTGTAACCAGGGAGTAAATTATACCAATAGTTTAAAGTCTTCCCATATAGAAAACCCTGAGCATGGATGATTTTAGAGATAAATTCCACCAAACAACTATGAAACTAATTCTTAACCTTCTCAAACACATTCAGCAAAACAAAAGACTACAATTTCCAAGTCATTTTCATTGCAAGAATGTAAAATAAGCACAAAGTTGTAAAGTTTGTAAAGGTTTGCAACACACTAAATTAAGAACATGAAGAACAGTTTGTCATTCTGATTATTGCTATTCTCTATTTCTATTTTAAATTTTAATTCTGTCAGTGTTTTCTTCTTATCTGTCTCAAAGTTAGGTTTCTGCATGCATTCACATTTAAAACTGTGACATCTTCCTTTAGACTGATTTGTTTTTAATTATGTAATGTCTGTTTATAATCTATTCTATCTGGTATTACTATGGCTACTCAACTTGTTTTGGTTAGAGTTTGCCTGGTATGTCTTTTACTCTTTTACTATGTCATCTGTGGACAATTTTGTGTTTGTTCTCATGCTTAGAAGTGTGCCTATTGAGCAGGTGTCTTTCAGATTTGTCTTTACATCCTGTTTAACAGGCTTTCTTATTTGGAGCACTGGCACATTTATATTTATTGTAATCACTCTCTTAAAGCACATGTGTTCCCCCATTCTGCTTTTCATTTCCTACTTAGCCCACTTCTATGTTCCTTGGCCTCTCTTTTCTTGCCTTTAGAATTTCTCAAGCCCTTTCTTTATTAACTTACTACTTGTTATCTTTCTAAGTGTCTCTGGAGACTAAAACCTTCCCACTTGTGTGAAATTGCTCACAATATGCACCACTTCTACTCCATCAACCCTCTCTTTTATTTGTAGTCTTGTTGTCTATTTTAACTCCAAATGTTTAAAACCCACAAGATATGACAATCACTAGTTTCTGCAGTCAGTATCAGGCAACGCTCATTTATATCCATCAAGATATTTGCTTTAGTTTTCGTTTCTTTTCATTCTTGAAGTACTGAGAGTCCCTGCATGGTCTTTGTCTTCTTGTCCAGATAATCCATTGCTTTTCAGTATTTATTTTAGTGGGTGTTTGCTGGAGATAAAAATCCTCTTGGATTTTTTTCAATATTCATTTTATCTTTCTTTTTCCAGGCTATTTTGGCTGGTTATAAAAATTTAGGTTGGAAAAGATTTTTTTCTCAGAACATTAGAGATAATATTCTCTTTTCTTTTGGCTCTTGTCATTCTGACAAGAAGACATTCAATATTTTATTTTATTTATTTTACTTCAATGATACTTGATACTGGACTTTGGGAAAATGAACAATTTGTGTACTCCTTAACAATTTAAGAGAGCTTCAGTTTTTCTACATCCTCTGAAACCCCTGATAACATGAGTCTTTCTTTTTTTAAGATTTATTTTATATATTTGAAAGGCAGAGTCACAGAGAGGCGGAGGCAGAGAGAGAGAGAGAGAGAGAGAGAGAGATCCTCCATCTGTTGGTTCATTCCCCAAATGGCTGCAATGGCTGGAGCTGGGCTGATCCAAAGCCAGGAGCCAGGAGCTTCTTCTGGGTCTTCCCACATAAGTGCAGGGGCCCAAGGACTTGGGCCATTCTCCATTGCCCTTCTAGGCTATAGCAGAGAGCTGGATTGTAAGTGGAGCAGCTGGGACTTGAACCGGAACCCATATGGGTTCAGGCGGCAGCTTCACTTTCTATGCCACAGTACCAGCCCCAACATAAGTCTCTTTGATTTTAGCCTTTCTGGTAGGCCTAACAAGGTGGCTTATTGAGCATTGTTTTGGATTTTTCTGTTGCCTAATGGCATTGAATCTGGTCTCACTGTTTATTTGTTATCTTAAAGTCCTCTTTTGTAAAATGACTTTTCAAGTTTATTTATCAAATTTTTTTCCTGGAGGGTTATCTGGATTTTAAAAATCAACTTATATAAACTTTTCTAATACTTTTAATTTGTGTTTTCTGTTAGATATGTGTACTAGGAATATCCATGGCTTGTCCCTTTAATATTTTAATTGTGTCTTTTATCAACTGGGTATTCTCAACTTTGATGCAGTCCAGTATATTAATCTTTTCTTTTAGAGTTAGTATATTTTTTGTTTTATTAAATAAATGTTTGTCTTTTCAATGATAATCAAGGTCTTCTCATTTTAATTATATTTAGCTCAATGATCCACACTTAATTAATTCCTTGTATTATTATGAGATAGAGGTTATTTCAGCCAGTGATCACTACAGAAACAGAAACAATAGATGAATGGATACACAGATGGCTGGATAGTCGTGTAGATGATAGACAGCTGATAAAAGGTGACAGACACATAGATGATAGGTGGATGATAGATGATAGAGATAGAGGCGATATATGCATACATACCTACTTAGACTGACTATAAGGGATTGGATTGCATGATTGTAGATACTGAGAGGCCCCAGGATCTGCTGGTGGCAATCTGGAGACACAAGAGAACCAATGTTCTAAATTCTGCTATAGAAAGCAGCAGGTAGAGACCCCAGAAGAGCCCCAGGGTCGGCTTGAGTGTGAAGGCAGGGAAAGATCAACACCCCAGCTCCAGGCAGTCAGGCATGAAGAATTATTGCTTCTCTGGGAAAGTCTCAGCCTTCATGTTCTACTCAGGCCTTCAGCTGACTGCACGAGGTCCACCCATGGTAGAGAGGGCCGTCTGCTTTACTCATCTCACCTATTTGCCAAGTGGAAGGATGAGCTCTTCAAAAACACCCTCATGGACACGCCCAGGAAAAATGCTTGGGCATTCCATAGTCCAGTCAGGGTGACACGTAAAATTCACCACCACAGAGGTCAAAGCCCTCCCCCCCACATGCACACACATGCACATACATGCACACATGCCCCTCACGTGCATATGTTTGATCCACCACTTTTTTTTTAACTGACCATCCTATTCTCACTGAATTTTGCACGTCCTTTGTCGTTAATCAAATGTCGGTATAAGGATGGTTGTTAACACAGTTCAGAAAATTGACTGCAAACATAGCCATATATATATATATATATATATATATATATATATATATTCCTAGCTGTTTTAAATTATCTTATATTTTTACTAAAGCAATAGATGTGTGTAGCCAAAACCATAAAATAGTGCAACAGGGCTTGGCTGCCCCCTCCACTTCTACTCTTCCCTATACCAACATCAGCTTTTGGTGATATTTTTATCTATTTCTAAGCACCGCTCCTACTTCCATTTCTTGATTGTGAGTGTTCCCTGTTATCTACTGATTTCTTATTAGCTTCATCGTTTGTTTTCCCACAACCGCACCCCTAGGCTCTCCTCCATCTGATCAATATAACTATACCGCACTTCAAGATGAAATCTGTTTTCAACACTGACATTTGTGTGATCCTTTGATACGAATATGACCCAGTCAGGCAACTGTTTGGTGAAGCTTCTGCTTTTCTGGCATCGACAATTACTTGCTTTTCTAATTTACTTAGCGATCTATGCACAGAGAGCCCTTTCTCCCTAAATGCTCCAAAAGACCTGTCAAATACCTGTCAGTATTCTTCCAAGTGTTCAGACGCGTTTCTGAGCACTTCCTATGCTCCCTCACCCCGAGAGATTTCCCCCTGCAGCCCACTGCGCGTTGCGCAGCCGGCTGATAATGTCAGCGGAGAGGCAGGGTCTCCAGCTCGTTTCTGATTCTTTTGTACTTAGCCAGTCTTGTGTCTTGTGTTTTTGCTTTTTTCCCCTTGGCTGCTCTCAGGTTCTACTTTTTATCCCTGATGTTCTACGGCAACGCTGTGGTTGTTGGCCCTGGTTATTGGAATTGTTCTTTCTGCTGGCTGTCTCCCAGGTCCAGCCAACCTGGTACTTACCCAGTGTGATTCATTTGATGATGTTCTATGCACTTTTTTCTCCTGTTGCTCAGGTTTGGGAGCCCCTGGGTGAATCCAACACTTTTTGCCTTTTCCTCTTCTGTTAGTTGTCTCTTCATCTCCTTTGTTCTCTAATTGCTTTTATCTCTCCCTTCTCTGATCTATTCCTCTAAGTTCTTTTCTATTTGCTCTTATCCTTGCACACCTCTTGCCTTGGTGTATCTTTCATGTTGAGTCTTTTCTCTCCTGTGTCGGGATTTGGGGCTGTCCACTCAGGGAAGAACAAGTTTCCACGTGGCCTCAGCAGATCTCCACTGTGGCCCTCCACCAGGGTGCAATGAAGCCATCGGGTTTGGTGGGGTGTTTTTTTCTTTTTGTATCTCTGTGGTACAGTGTCCCTCCTAAGCCTTTTTCTATGTGGCCATTTGGTTTCTCCAGAACAGAAAACCCCAGTCCCTCCCTACAGTAAGCATTTGTGCCAAGTAGCTAACACCCTGGGACTATGGCGAGGGAAGGGGCATGGCAGGGGTGATCATTCTGGATTGGGATTGAAGAACTCCTCGTGATTTCAATTTAGCACCTTCTCCCTCAACCACGTCTCATTCCTCCACATCTGGAGACTCTCAGCTCTGTAGATAATAAAGCTCTCGTTTCCTGCAGAGCTGGGAATGGGATGTTTCCTTGGCCACACATGGAAGAGAAAGAGATTGGAAAAGGCATGGGGGGTGGCGTCTAACTGCTCAGGACAGATGTGCGACTTTGGCGACTGATGCCTTCCAGTCCCAAACCTTCCCAGAGTCCTGTAGGGAAAAGTAATTTGTTTTTCACAGCTATTCTCTGGTAGGCACGAAGATTTCAGTTTCCTTGGTGCTCCTGACTCCTTTATCCCTACTCTGTTCTCTGTTGTTCAGGTTTAACTTACATCTATGCACTCTGCTGACTCATCTTCTGTTCTCTTTATCTTCCAGGGATATTATTATTTCAGTTCTTTTACTATTGCACGATATAGTTTTGAGAGAGTAAAAAATGACATCCATGAGAAACTTAATCTTTATATCTTTATAGATATTTAAAAATATATATCTAAATCTGTGTCTTGGCACACACACATGCAAAGATACGTACAAAATCTTTCCCCAAATAAGCAGAGAATATTTATTTTAAAATAAATCTTGTATTTTCACAAAGACTAATATTAGCAAAGAAACATCAACAAATTATAAAACATGAAGCTACAGATCCATTTTTATGACAAAAATATAATAAAAAACACAGCAAAATCCACTTGTCAATAATGGCGATAGTTACACCCCTTCCATTATTATTATTATCATTATTGCCACTACTAATAAAAAAATCTGAGTAAATTACAAACTCTTTAAAAACAAATGACAAAGGAGACACCATATGTGAGTAGTCACATGAATATGCATAGTTTGACACATGATTGAAATGAAGAAGGGTGAAAATAGATCAGTAAAGCTTAAACTCAAGAAACTAGAACATGGATGAAAAATACACCAAAGTTGTCTGAGGCTATTTCATAAAGATAATGGGAGGGCCGGCGCCATGGCTCACTTGGTTAATCCTCTGCCTGCAGCGCCGGCATCCCATATGGGCACCATTTCTAGTCCCAGTTGCTCCACTTCCAGTCCATCTCTCTGCTGTGGCCTGGGAAGGCAGTGGAAGATGGCCCAAGTGCTTGGGCCCCTGCACCCGCGTGGGAGACCAGGAAGAAGCTCCTTGCTTCAGATCATTGCAGCTTCTATCATTGTGACCATTTGGGGAGTGAACCAATGGAAGGAAGATCTTTCTCTCTGTCTCTCTCACTGCAACTCTCCCTGTCAAATAAATAAATAAAGTCTTCAAAAAAGATAATGGGAGCAATTACTGAAATAGAGGCTTAGACAAATGAACATAAAGTCTTGCTTAATCAGATTAAAAAATGTCAAACTTTTCACAAAACATAAAAAGAGAAAAAATAACATTAGAAAAATGGGGTAGATATATAGATGCTAAGAATATTCTAAAAAACTATGAACAATCTATATGTAGTTCTATGCAAATAAATTTAAATATGTAAGTAAATTTTTAAAATGATAATGTTAGTGGCAAAAATCAACTCAGATGGGACAGTCTACCTAAAAATACTAACAATCATAGAATACAACGAAAGAGAGTCCCATATGCATGCCTAAAACTGGCATAGTCTCGGATGGCTTTATAGGTGATTTCTACCAAATCCCCACTGAATGAGACCACCAAATAAAAAATACTTAAAGTTCTTCAACCAATCCTATGGTCCTGATTTGACTTCATACCCAAGCAGAGAAAAATTAATAAGCCAATGAAAAAGAAAGAAAATCTGATCACCCCAGTTTACTTTTGGACCTAAATGTGAAGATCTTCAAAGAAACAAATTACTCATGTAAGAACATAAAAAAAAATAGGAAGCTTTGGTCAACCATGTTTACCTGGGGATGTAAAACACATTCAACATCAGGGAATCTATCTTATAATTAACAAACCTGAAAGAGTAAGCAGGAAACTACTTGTCTCAAAAGATTATAGATTTTTAATACTCATTTTTTGCTGAAATTAATAGCAAGCTGATTGTGACAGGGAAAATACATGCAAGAATAACAGAAACTACAGCAAATATTGCTTTAAAAAGCAACTTGTTAGATTTCAGTTAGAGATTAGAATGCTGGCACTTGCTGATACTCTGCTTGGTTCCCAATGTTCTAGCCAGACCACAAGAAGTACGGGATGTCAAACTGAAGAGGAAAAGACAAAACCGCCTCTAAATAGTAGACTAATCCATGAGTTCAATGTGAGATTAAAGAAAAAGTTCACCATCTCAATAGCTTTTCTCAGCTTCTGTCATCGCCAAAGAGAAAAGATAATTAAAAGAAGATGCTGCTCTCAAAATGACCCACATAATAATAGTCCTACATGAAATCCTTAGGGAAGACACCTTGCTGGTCCCAGTTTGCTTGGCTGGTCTTTGAGTATGAGGTGAGTGTGTTTAAATAGTTACTCACTTGCGTGTGCTTGTCCTTTGACCTCCCTGTCACCATCCCATGATGACACCATCTCAAGAGAGGCAGGTAGTCTAGGACCAAACAGGAAGCTGCCTGTGACACAAACCCTTCTTACTCTCTCTCCAGTGGGCCCCATGATGAGACAATGGAAGTGTTAGTTGCCAACACTTGAGGATGACATAAAGGTCTGAGGAAAAGTCAGAGCTAAAAAGAGAGCGAGGCCACAGGTGGGCAGTTCCTGCAGAAGGTGGCGAGCCCTCCAGGAGGATTGCTCCTGCCACACCCAGGCAGGACAGGCACTGGGATTCAAAGCTTGGCATGTAAGTGAGAGGCACCCAGCTTCAAAGGCAACAAAGGAGCGGGGTGACTTGGAAAACAGTGGGGGTCAAAGGCCCTGCCTCCAGTGTCCCTATTAGACACTAAAGGTGGCAGGGGAGATGGGGCGTAAGATTACTGAATCTGAAGACATTCAGGTCTAATTTTGGATCCCTAGCCCTAACCGTAATGCAAGCCCTAGCTCTAACCCTAGCCCTAACCCTAGCCCTAACCCTAGCACTAACCCTAGCCCTAGCCCTAACCCTAACCCTAGCTCTTGCCCTAACCCTAACCCTAGCCCTAGCCCTAAAGCTAAACCTAGCTCTAACCCTACCCTAACACTAACCCTAACCCTAACCCTAGCGCTAGCCCTAGCCCTAACCCTAACCCTAACTCCTAACCCCTAACCCTAACTCTAGGGAGCAGCTTGCAGCTGCCAGGGCTCCAGCTCTGGAGCAGCGTGCTGGTGGATTTAGCTTTGTTGTTGTTTTCCCGTCCTTGGCAGCCTGACCTGACCTTCCCCGTTGCACCCTGTGTGTGTCCATGCCCTTTCCTCAGTGTCCTTGTGACAACAGAAAAGTTCAGGCACTCAGCGTGCTCGGCCAATCTGTCCCCATTTCATAAACATCTCTTACATATCTGGTGTTATCATTACTGTTGTGAATAACCTTGACTCAAAGTGTATATGGAAGAGCTATGAGAAACATGGAGATAAATGGAGAGAAGCCCAATTTTAGTGGTGAATTATAATTTTGTGTCTCTGATTTGATATCACATTTTATTCTTAGCTCACTTAATATATCAAAGTCACAGAAGCCTATTGGCAAAGTTGATTTAATAGCAATATATCAAACGCCACAGAGATGAGGTTTATTTTTTTTGTAGTCCGTGGAATATTTACAACAGTAATTACATTAGACCCCTAAAATATCTGAATAAATTTTTTAAATGCTGTAAACTCTGTATTATCTGACTGCAGTACAAACTAGATGTAAATAATATAATTTCAAATGAGAAACTACTTGAAATTTAATAAACACATTTTTGTGTAATTCAGTAAAAGAGAGAACACAAGTACAAATATAGACTGTCTGAAAAATAATGAGACAGAAACACGGGAAAACTTATGGGCTGCAGCCAAAGCTGTACTTATTATTATAATAATAATCTTAGATATTTTTCTTATTAAGCAAGACGAAAATAAAAACAAATCCTCTGACCATGAAACTCAGCCAATCAGCGAAACACAAGAAAGCATATGGAAGTGGGAGGAAGGAATTAACAGAAATAACAGGCATAAATATGCACTCGGCAGAATTGCTAAATAAACGAGATTACGCTCTCCAAAGTGATGAATCAAATATTCAAGACCAAGAAATCTAATCAAGGAAAAATGAGACCAAAATAGGATTGAGAATAAGGATATAATTACAGATATGGAGGGGATTTATAAACTTGCAAGAGGTTTCTATGAACAACTCTGCTAAAAGTGGAAACTCCAGAAAATTGGTCATGTTCAGGGAGAACACATTTAAACTGGCTGAAGAAAAATCCAGAAAACACAAAATACTCTTGTGATAGAAAATATCTTTACGAAATAAGCATGTTGCTAAAGAACTGGTCTCATAAAAATGCAGGGACCAGAGGTTTTACAGGCAAGATTTATCAGTCTTTTGGAAAAAGAGGTCGTTTCAACATTCTAGAGAACAGAAAACCTTGGAAAGTTTCTCTCTCTCTCTCTCATACACACACAGGGGCCAGGACCTGGGAGCTGGGTGCTCAGTCGAGGTCTCTCCTGTGTGAAGGGAACCCAGTCGCTGGAGCCACTACTGCTCCCTCCTAGGAAACTGGAGTCAGGAGCCTGAGCTGCGAACTGGACCCTATATGTGGGGTGCAGGGATCTTAATATTTTCTAAAAGAAAAAAATGAGGTTTTTGTGCTTATAATATGATTAGCTTCTTGGAAAACTGATCAGAATGAACGGAAAACTATTAGAATTAATAAGACAACAGAGTGAAGTGACATATTACATGACAAAATATAATCATTCTATTTTTATTAGAAACCTTCAGTTGATAAGAAAAGTAATCCTTATTTATTATAACAATCTCAAACACGGAATGTCCAGAAACAAGCTTAAAAATAAATGAGCAGCATCTGTAGGTGAAAATATTTCTACAAAACTTTAGCAGGGGCCAGGAAATCAAAGCAGCCTAGGTAAGTGTCAGGCAGGAGAGAGAAAGGGAGGGAGGCAGTATGTGGCTCCTGGGGAGCGCAGCAGGGCTGGGTCTGGAGACTCAGATGTTGAAGACGCGTCTTTCAGGTCTCTGAGAACATTTGCAGAAAGTGATCCGGAGAAATTCTCCTCTAGAGCCTCAGGTGCCTGGATGGATGTGAGGTGCAGCTGAGGCGGGGGCCGCACTGCACTGGGAAGAAGGTGTTGGCCACAGGCAGAGCCCCCCTGGCTGATGCCTGAGCAGGTGGGATCTTGACTCACTGGGGCTCCCTCCCGCTGCAGCCAGGAGAGGGAGCGTTGGCACGTAGGCAGCCCCACTTCAGGGTGGTCACCAGTCCTGGGAAGACCCTGGTGCAGACCTGCATGGACAACGTCCCATATGGGGCATTTGTCTCGTCTCCCAGATCCAGAGGCAGGGCGAGAGCCCCACACCCAGGCACAGACTCTGGAGATGGAGAGGCATAGTGGGTGCCTGCTCCACTCAGGGACACTGCTTTGTGGTGGGGATGGTGCCCTGGGCGTCTGAAACATTGCCACCTTCTTGTCCCCTAGGCCTAAAACTAAAGGCAGAGGAAGGTGGCTCGTCCCCTTGTCAAAGGCCTCGGAAGACAGCCCAGCAGACTCAACTCTGACTGCCAGGACTCACTGGCTGACTGAGTCTTTTCAAGTCCTCACCACACAGGCTGTGTTTTTGGGGGGTCACGCTGAAGTGGCCTTGGGGAGAATCCATCTTTATCTCCATTAGCTTCCATCCTGACTCCCCTGCCAATCCACCTGTGTTGCAATCACCCCACTCTAAGAGAAGTGCCCCCCACCCCGGGCGCTCCCACCCACACTGCTGCCCTAGAAGCCTCCTGAAGAGAGACCCCAGTGCCCCCCCAGGCTGCAAATCCTGGCGCTGCAACTCCCACCCCCTTTACAGCCTGGTGCAGCTGTGGGCATGGTTACCAGAGCTGCACACCTATTGTCCAGACACAAACAAGCCTCCTACTCATCAGTGCACATGTTTTTCCCAACCCCACAGCTGAGAGCTCAAAATAAATAAATAATAAATAGATAAATAATAAGAAATAAAGCAATACTATGCTCTTTTCCTTGTTCTTACCAATTCAACGGCTAAGCTAAGTATTCAATGTTAGACACCAGCTCCAAGGCACTGTAGGGCCTCAGGGGCTTCCCAAAGGTCTCCCAGCTTTGTGCAACCCCAGCTCCCAGTTCCTCTGCACCAAGGCGGGCAGTCAAGACAAATAAGAGACAAGAAATACGACATGGGGAGGCCCCGGACAGACTCAGTGGTCGGGCCACCATTAATCCTGACGTCAGTGATCTGCTTTCTCGGAGGAGTGGTAGCCGCCCGCTCTGATCACCTCACTTCATTTGTCTGGTTAATCTTCCATAACTTGGGCCTCCCGATTAACTCGTAAGTAAGCTCTGCTCTGCTGGGTCCTTGCCCCTCTGAGTTTGCGGGTTGTCACAGATTACTGAGATCCCATCTCGGACCCGTTCACGGATGTTGGCCTTCTCTGTATCCATCAGACGTCTTCACACCATCTGGGGCCACCTCTCCACCTCCGTGACTCTGACCTCAAAGAACCCAGTCTTGCAAAAGGTACAACCAAGGCCCCTGGTGAGTATCAAGGGCAGGATTAAGCACGCGATCCCCGAGTGCCTACTCTTGCCTGGCCCTGATGGGTGGGCTGCTGGCACGGTGGGGAGGATTTATGTCCACTTAAGTGAACTCTTTCACCCAACAGGGCATGGCCCGCAGGCTCTAGGAAAGCTGGCTGAGGGAAGGCTGTGGCCGGCTTGGGGAGGGAGGCGTTTGGACAGCCCCCGTGCTGTGGGTAGGCACCTGTCAGGTAAGTGCGGGGAAGGAGCAGAGCAGACAGGGGAACTGGAAGTCCAATGGGACTGACACTTTCCGTGTGAAAGCAGTGGAAGGCAGAAAGTCTCATTTGAGGTGTGAAATTGAACCTTTCCTGTCTTAGATAGAGTAGAAAGACAGGAGCCGGTGTCCTGCTGCCCTGTTGGGCACACATTTTGCATTGTGCCATCAGGCAGTGTCTGATCATTGCTGCTACAATTCTCAATCCCCTTGGCCATCCCGAGGAGTTAAAAAAGGCTGAAGGGAGCAGAGACGGGGAGAGAATCCATAAGGTGGGTTTCTTTGGGGAAACTCAGATGTGAGCTGAACCTCATGCCACTATAGGATGGAACTCCTTCAACAGTGATCTCTGGGAAGGCGGTGTGTGCCCCGCGTCCAGGAGGGTGCAGGTGCTGGGGGGATGCCTCTGATGGGAACCCCTAGAGGAGTTTTTGCAGCAAGGGGGTGCCTGGGCTCCCAGAGCCTGCAGGACTGCTTCCCACCTGCCACCAAAGAGTGGTTCTGAGGGGCTTTCATTGTGGCATGGTGAGCTGCCTTTGAAATCAGTGGGGTAAATCTTTCTCCACATGGGAAACCTGGAAAAAGCTCCAGGCCCCTGGCTTCTGAGGAGTGAACCAGAGGATGGAAGATCTCTCTCTCTCTCTCTCTCTCTCTCTCTCTCTCTCTCTCTCAGCCTCTCTCAAAGTCATGTGTTCAGGGGTTGAGGAGGGAGTAGTTTGGACAGCAGGTGCACAGGGCAGAAGGGAACAGAGGCAGAGGTGGGTTCCATGTATCAGATACAGCTTTTCACCCTCGCTTGAGTGGGTCTCAAACACTAAGGAAGCCTGCTTCCATGGCAGCGGCACCATAACCATGATGGTTACAAAACCTGGCACCCTCAGAGATGTCACAGACAGGTTTTATCCCAACTGTTGACAACACACGGAGTACTTCACCACCACTCCTCCTTCTGTAGAAGCAATGGTAGAACCTCAAGAAAACAGAGAAGTCATTTGTCAGCATTGTTACACAGTTTTCTAAATTCTAATGACTACATTATAGTCTACTTAACCAATCCCTGACAGATGGACATTAGGTTATTTCCAATTTTTCACCATTACAAATAATGCTATGATGAATATCCTAGTGCATAAATCTTTGTGCCTACCTCTGATTACATCTTACAGTGACAAAGAAGTGGGATTACTACACTAAAGGAAAGACAAATGTTAAGGCTTCTGGGGCCGACACTGTGGCACACTGGGTTAAAGCCCTGGCCTGAAGCACCGGCATCCCATATGGGTGCCAGTTCTAGTCCCGACTGCTTCTCTTCCAATCAAGTTCTCTACTATGGCCTGGGAAAGCAGTAGAAATGGTCCAAGTCCTTGGGCCCCTGCATCCACGTGGGAGACCCAGAAGAAGCTCCTGGCTCCTGGCTTCGGATCAGCACAGCTCTGGCCATTGTGACCATATGGGGAGTGAGCGAGTGGGTAGAAGACCTCTCTCTCTGTCTCTACCTCTCTCTGTAACTCTGTCTTTCAAATAAATAAAATAAAAAAAGTTAAGGCTTCGAATATAGAATGCCAGTTTCTCCAAAGGCTTGTACCAATTTAGATCCCCACATTTTCACCTAAGCCCTATGTTTCCACGCCATGAGAAAGAAACTCCTTAAGGTCTTTTCTAGCATGATAAAATATAAATGGTGTGTCAAAGCTTTAATTTGTATTCCTTTGAATTCTAGTGGTAACGAAATTTTTCTGAATCGACAAAATCTATTTCATCTTTTACTCCTTTTTCATTTTTCTATGGATTTTTTTTAAAAAGCTGTATGTATTTACAGATTGAGGTGGAGAGAGAGAGAGAGAGAGAGAGAGAGAGAGAGAGAGAGAGAAATAATTATTTTGCCTTAGAACATATGGTAGCAAATTTGTTTTATAGCAAGTTAACTTTTTGGACTTTGTGGCTATGCAGTCTATGCCACAACTACCCAACTCTACCACTGTGGCATAAAGCAATTAAAACTGGAATGCAAACAAAGGATTGTGATTATGTACCAATAAATCTTTATTTACAAAAAGATTCAAGGGGCCACATTGGGCTATAGCTTTCTGACAGTGCTTTAGAGTAGAATGCGATGGAACAGGACATAATAGAACTTGGTTACTCTTTCCAAATGAACAAAAATCATTCAAATAATCTCAAAATTGTATATCCACCAGAGTACTGCAGAAAGTTTGTGGAAAATGTAGTTACAAGGTAAGCTTATCCTGGTGCAAATAAATCTTGAAATTCATGCAGACAGGGTCTTCAAAAAGTTTGCAAAAAATGCATATTATGAAAACAACTATGAGTGAATTTTGAAATTATTTTCCCCCATATTCCTTATCCTTTAATTCCCTTTGCCCACAAAATTTTTGATGTATCTTTGTAAATACTCATTACCAAAATGAGTTAGAGGTTCATTTGGAAGATAAAGTAATGGCAGTTAGGGTTTTTATGAGCGAATTAGAGGAAAGACTTGCAGCCACAGGCACCAAGATGCATTGTAGAGCCATTGTACTTAAAACAGCGTGGTACTGACAAACAGAGTGGACAGAGCAATTGGCAGAAACTGCTAGCCCCATTCCAATCCCTGATGCACACAAGCACTTCATTTGTGGTGGAGGAAGCAGCTCACCAAAAGGCAAAGGTGGATTATTCAATGATTTACATTGAGAATCATTGGCTATGTGGGCGAGGCTTCAATTCATATCCATGCATTTATTCTGCAGCAAGCCAGGTTTCAATTAATTCACTGGTTAAAGTTTTGAAACTCACTGAAAATAAAACAACAATCAGAAGGGGAGGCTCTTACAAAACAAAATTAGTGTAAGACTCAGAAAGAAAAACATTGATAAGCCTGACTTTGTAAACATTACTAGCATTTTATGGGGAAAAAAAAATCACCATCATAAACAAACCAAAATAGACAAAGCTTTTAAAACACACTATAGATAAGGAATTAATTTCCTTCATGTTTTAAAAACTACTTAAAAATCAATGAAAAGAACATAACTGGTTACCGACTAGAGAACAAAATCAATTAGTGATCCTTTCTGAGTTATGGGGTTAGTAGCACTCTTCCTTTTTATGCTTTGTTGTATTTTTTTTCTTTGGTATTAGCATGTGTTACTTTTATAAGCAAAACAAAGACCAAAGACACAGCAGAGCTCACATCTACCCCAGCAGGACCGGAACAGGGAAGGGGTTGCATAAATCAGGAGATGCTATGGAGTATCAACCCAAATGGGTGATAACTACATAAAATGGGCATATTTAGATGTGATTAAAGAAACAACAATAAAATACTAATTTTAATTTATAAAAATGGTAGCAAACTTTTACTTATTCTTTAAAGATTGATTTATTTGAAAAGCAGAGTGACAGAAGGAGAAAGAGAGATTGAGATATTCCATCTGCTGGTTCACTCCCTAGATGGCTACAATGTCAAGGGCTGGGCCAGGCCAAAGCCAGGAGCCAGGAGCTTCATCTGGGTCTCCCACATGGACTCAGGGGCCCAAACACTTGGGCCATCCTCTGCTGCTTTTCCCAGGCCATCAACAGGGAGCTGACCTGGAAGTGGAGCAGCTGGGACATGATGGGTGCCCAGATGGGATGCCGGCACTGCAGGCTGTGGTTTTATCTGCTACGCCACTCTGAAGACAGTCTTTGAAAGGAACTTAGGCAGATACATGGTGATTTCTGTACCTGGAGGGGCAGCACACAGCTGTGGCCTGGACAAGGGTGCCTCCCTGCTCCCCTTGTTGGAGGAGAGCTACTTCCTGCTTCTGGACCCAGATCATGTATTCACCATTTGTGTCAGTCTGGACCTTGGCCCAAGACCATTCTGAACCCTCAGCTTGCACTTGGTAAATACCTTGGCCACATTTCTGGAGAAGGCGCTGTCAGAAATGGGCCGGCCACACCTCTTGCTCCTCATCATACTTTTGTTCTTTGCTCCCCTTCCCTGCCTCCCTAGAAGAGCCACGTCTGATGGATGGGGGCAACAGCTTGTGTCAGAAGCTCCTGGGAGACCTCCTATGCCCACACTCTGCACAATATGATCTTGAACACACCATTTCTTCCTTAGCCAAACAAGTGTGTACAGAGCACCTGCATGGTGCTGGGACATGCTGGTGAACCAGCTGCCTGGGATGGCCCTTGCAGGTTTGGTTTCTTTATCTCCAACCAGTGCTGGGAACGTGCTCATCTGCCCTCTCCCCTCTCCACCTGAATAACCTTCCCATCTTCAGCTTTTGTTAGGAGAAGTCAAGACAGTAGTTGCAAACCTGCTACCTCCCTTACAAGGGGCTGTACACTTGCAAAATAATTCCTTTAGGATTTCTCAAGTTTATGTGTCTTTGCACTGCACAGAGCAAAGCTGTGAAGTTCTTTATTTCCTCCCTTTGCCTTGGCAAAGAGCAGCCAAGTGTCCTGAAGGCCAGCAGGTCTGGATTGGGCCAGGGTTCTGCCTTAGAGCACAGATCACTGGGTACTGATGGTGGTTCTGCTGGTACTGCCTGCAGCAGTTGCAAAGACAAGATCTAAGGGTCTCTCTGGAAACACCCACCAGATCAGTTCCTTCCCCGCCCCCTACCACCAACACATCCAAACCTTCCCCACGCCCTATTTGCTTTTACCTGCTCATTTTCCTTTGGGTCATTGCACAATATTGCATCAAGTCTCTTGCAGTCCCTGCTGGGCTCCTCTGATAAAGACCCGTTGTCTACAGGCAAGAGTGAGCAGAGCTCTGCAGAGAGAGGCCTTTGCATAGCCAACTTCTCAGGCTCTACCCTCCTTCCCTAACCTCACTGCCTCCCACGTGCCTTTTGTCTCCTGCCAATCCTACAGGCAGCCTCTGAAGCATCACTTACGTCGGGAAGTCGCCCGGAAGCCCAAGGTTAGACACGATGCTCCCATGGCTCCATCCTACTCTAAGCATGCCCTACCTGGTTTCAGGCATCTGCGTGTTTCTTCACGCGAAGGTAAGCCCTCCAAGGGCAGATTCCTAGAGAAGAATTCATGGACACGTGGACAGGAAAGAACGTGACTCTCCCCACTGAAGACCAGATCCGGAAGCTGGGCTATCTCACGGCAGCCCAAACTCTCCTGAGATCCAGGGGCTGGGCTTCCCCGTGGGCCAGTTGACAATGCCCTCATGTCATTGCTCCGACCTCCTGCCTCTGGGCACACAAATACAGAATAGGGAATGAGCACAACCGACCACCTGCGAGCATCAGGAAGATCTGAAGACAGAAGCAGGAGAAAAAAATAAAAAGAAATTCCACTCCCCTGCCCCCGGAATGAGTCTGTTACTCTGCTGATTGTGTTCCACACCTCTCTCCTCTGTCTTCCTCTCTGGTTAGCTGCTCTGTATTCTAAACGCCATAATGAACCCGGTGCCCTTGTCTGCTCTCATCTTTAACCAGAAACATAATCGTCTCGTTAACCTTTAGGGGGAGGTGTGCCTCTGCCCTACAAGGGTTGGAGGCCGGCCTTCCTGGGAGTGCCCGTGGCCTCAGCTCTGTTGGTCAAACAGGATTAATGGGAGATCAGCATGTGGGGCACAGCTCTCATTTGCCGGATTGGGCAGGGGGCGTTATTGATTTCTATGGCTAAATAGTCCGGCTGCTCTGCACTGGGGCTGTGAATTAAGACTAGGTGCACGATTTCCCTCTGTCTGCTGGGCACTCCCAGGGACTCAGCCCATGCAGACTTGTGGTCTGTGGTGGGCAAGGCCTGGACCCTCGCGTTCTTCTTTCTGGCGATGTTCAGCCAATTGGGAAAAACAGAAGACGAAGGGTGAAAATTCGGTGGTCAGCTTCATGGCTACCACTTGGCAACAAGAAGCAGGAGCTATGTCTGCAGTGTCCATAGCAGACCGAGCAGGGTTCATTCCTCCTTCCTACCCCAACCCCCTGCAATCTGACCTTGGCCAAATACTCTCAAGACTGAGTAAGTTGGCCTGCTAGAGATCTACTACAAGCAGCATTCCTGAGGGGTATGAGACTTCTTGGAAGGGAGTTGGAACCACACGGTTAGGGCCATAAGGTGTCTGGGTCGTTCTCGAATTACACACACACACAGAGACACACAGATGTACACAAACACATATACACACACGGACATATACACACACATACACAAACACACACACATACACAGACACACACAGACACACACAAACACACACACGGACACAGACACACACAGACACAGACACACACACAGACACACGTAGACACATACAAACACACACACAGACACAGACACACAGACACAGACACAGACACACGTAGACACATACAAACACATAGACACACATACACAGACACACACACAGACACAGACACAACAGACACACACAGACACATACACAGGCACACACACATACACAGACACACAAATACACACATAGACGTACATAGACACACACAGACACACAGGGACAGACACACACACACATATACAGGCACACAGATACGCACACAGACACACACACAGATACACACAGACACACAGGGACAGACACATACACAGACACATGGGGACAGACACACACACAGACACACACGTATACTATGAGGGATCTTTAAAAAATTCATGGAAACAGTGTTTTTGTTTTTTTTTGTAAAACACTTTGTATGGATTTCAAAAATTTTTGCATCCAAATAAGCTTATCTTTTAATCCTGTTTTTCCATGAACTTTTTGAAGTCCTCTTCTATGGTCTCAATCTTCACGCTCAGCGTTTAAGGCAGCCGTGATGAGTCAGCCAAGGTTCAGAGACACGAAACTCCCCCAGGACAGCTGGCAGGTGGAGTGCTATGGTCCTACCTACTCAGAAGTCCAGGCTCGGTCACTTGCCACACCCACACATTGCGGCTCTGTCGCCACGCCCCTTGTGCATCTCGTGGGAGCTATGGACAGACCACATCTGAGTCTCTGCAGGTATAAAATGAACATAAGGTATTTCCAGGAGAGAGGAATTGTCGGGAGCTCCTTTCAACATCTCATTGATGGCCTTCAGAAAACATTGAATAGAATGGGACATTGTTATTGGTTGATTTGAGAGGGGGAGAGGGAGAGAGAGAGAGAGAGAGAGAGAGAGAAAGGCTCCCAGCCACTGGTTCACTCTGCAAATGCCTGCAACAGCCAGGGATGGAGTGGCGCCAAAGCCAGGAGCGGGGAACTTAATTCAGGCCTCCCAAGTGGGCGGCAGGAACCCCATGGCTTGAGCCGCCACTGCTGCCTTCCAAAGTCTGCATTAGCAAGAAGCCGGAGTCAGGAGCTGCAGCTGGGACTGGCGCCCAGGAACTCTGAAGGGGGCACCGGCCTCTCTAACAGCACATACAGCTGCTTCCGAGACAGCAGTTTGAATAGGCAAAGGTCAAAGGAGGAAATCTTCTTGGCTGGCATCATAAAACTGTACAAACCTTCTCACTTCCCTTCCGAGCCCGCCTGCCCCAGCTCAGGCCAGGAGCCTCGCCTCTTGCCCCTGTCTCAGCAGCACCGCGGGGAAGGACCAGGGTCCACTCCCGCATGCTTCCATCCCAGGCGCAGGGGGCCCCTCCGTCCCTCCCCTCTGGCCGCCCCTTGGCGTGCCCCCATGTGCTTGGGACACTTCAGCAGAACAGCACAAGCTGGGCGCCTGTTCAACAGTGCACTCAGGTTCTCACAGCTCCGGAGGCTGAGGTCCAAGACTGGGTGCTGGCAGGTTCAGGGCCTGGCGAGCGCCCCCTCCTGGCACACAGGTGCTGTCTTTTCTTGGTGTCTGCGACAAGGCAGAGGGAGGAGAACTCGGGCCGCTTCAGCCCTGTGCAGGGGCACTGGTTCCATTCATGAGAACCTGATTTCACGACCTAATCACCCCCAAGGCCTCCTGTCTAATACCACCACCCCTGAGGATTAAAGTCCCACCCAGGGACTCGGGGGTGCACCTGCTGTCAGACCAGAGCACCCTGGAAATGGGCCCTTCTAGAACACTCACAAGGAGCTTGGTGCCTGGGAGCTCTGAGGAGAGGCCCTGGCCCTGCTTGGTTTCAGCAGAAGACTTGGCGTGATGGAATTCATTGCAAGGTTTGCCGCCGGCTTCCGGGGCACGGGGAGAGCCAGGGGCAGGGTGGATACCTTCAGGCCACAGGACACTTTCAGATGGAAAGGATGGAAGGATGAGGCTCGGGTCTGGTCTTTGCTATCAGCCCCTTACAGTGGGTGTCCGTGGTCATCTCTGGCCAGAAAGTGCTCTCCGGGACCCATGGTCCTCACCGACAAGTGGGCAGTATTGCAGCTCAACACACATGCTGTCTAGAGTTTCCAGTGTTTCTATTTGGCCTTTAGCTGCAGAGGGTGGAGTTATGCCCCTCTTCTGGGCTCCAGACTCTGTTGTGGTTGCTCACTCTTACGGTCTCTCGTGTTTTCATTTGTGCCTTCTCCCCCACAGCTGATACAGCCAAATTGAAAGATGTTCATAGTGAACATGCACATACTTACTGTAGCGTATTTCTGTAGTCTCTAAAATCATTTATCTATGGGCCAGCGCTGTGGTGTAGTGAGTAGGTAAAGCTGCCACCTGCGGTGCTAGCATCCCATATGGGCACTGCTTTGAGTCCCGGCTGCTCCTCTTCTGATCCAGCTCTCTGCTTTGACCTGGGAAAGCAGTGGATGATGGCCCAAGTCCTTGGGCTCCTGCACCTGTAGGGGAGACCTGGAGGAAGCTCCTGGTTCCTGGCTTCGGATTGGCCCAGTTCCAGCCATTGTGGCCATTTGGAGAGTGAACCAGCAGATGGAAGACCTCTCTCTCTCTCTCTCTCTGCATTTCAAATAAATAAATAAATCTTTAAAAAAAGAAGACAGTCAAAGTCCTTGGACTCCTGAACCTGTGTGGGAGACCTGGAAGAAGCTCCTGGCTCCTGGCTTTGGATTGGTCCAGCTCCAGTCATTGTGGCTATCTGGGGAGTGAACCCGCGGATGGAAGGCCTCTCTCTGTCTCTCTCTCTCTCTGCTTCTGCCTCTGTAACTCTGCCTTTCAAATAAATAAATAAATCTTTTAAAAAATCAGCTATCTATCCATTCATCTGAACTTCTTACCCATTGACCAGTTCACTTCGACAGATGACAGCATGAGAAAGTTCACGAAGGAGGACTCTGTCCACACCTTAATTGTTCTAAGCACTTTGAAGCTGCTCATAAAAATTTCTCATGCTATTGTACAATGCTTGCCAGTTTAAAAATCCTATGCATGTTTGTGAGTTATTAGTCATACAATCAACTCCAAAAGATAGCTATCGACACATTCCCCATTTATTTTACAGCTTAGGAAACAAAGGCCTAGCTTGCCGAAGTGACCTGCCAAGGTCATATAGCTCTTCCATGCCACTAGAAAAGATTTGGGTTCTAGGCTCCAAGGTTCCAACAGAATGATGGGCTGGGGACAGAAAGGAAGGGGTTTCTGGGTGGTCCTAAGTGACCCGGTCTGGAGTCAGTGGTCTGGAGGCAAACCCTACATTTATTACCAGCTTCCTGCTTTGGTGAGTCATTTACTGAGGTAAAGGCCTCCATTTTCTTGTCCACAAAATGGGCTCAATCATAACGATCATGGCTCTCAAGTGAATCATGAAGGTTCCCTAGGAAGTAACATAAGTGGGAAATCTTTTCAGCCCAGAAGAACACAAAGCCAGTTTAAGTGGGGAAAGACCCTCGTTGGGATGTGCCTGTAGGGAATTCAAGCTCAGCTCAAGTTCTCAAAGCACACGTGGCTTCACATCTCTGGGCCTCAGATTGCTCGTGGGTCTGGTGAGGGGCTTGCACTGGTCATCTCTACACACTTTTCCAGTCTAGGGACTCAGGCTGCAGCTGAGACAGGGCCAGAGGCTGTTCCTGAGAAGGGGGAAGGCTGTGTATGTGTGTGTGAGAGAGAGAGAACGTGAGAGAGAGACAATGTGTCTGTGCACATGAAATCTGTGTGTGCACCTGCTTCTGTGTGCATGTCTGGGAGCACAGTGATGCACGAGTGAGTGTTTGCATGCGTGTGATCTGGCATGGCATGTGTGCATGTACATGCAAGCATGCATTTTGGAGCATGTATTTTTAGAGATTTATTTCATTTATTTGAAAGTCAGAGTTACACAGAGAGAGGGGAGGCAGAAAGAAAGAGGTCTTCCATCCTCTGGTTCACTCCCCAGATGGCCGCAACCTCTGGCTCTGGGCCAAACTAAAGCCCGTAGTCCAGAGCTTCATCTGGTTCTCTCATGTGGGTGGCAGGGGCCCAAGCACTTCAGCTGTCATCTGCTGCTTTCCCAGGAGCATTAGCAAGGAGCTGAATTGGAGGCAGAGCAGCTGGGATTGGAACTAGAGCTATGATACAGGACACCGGTGTTGAAAGCAGCAGCCTAACCCACTGCGCTGTAATGCCTGCCTTGCTTTTGGGCAGGAACATGAGTACACGTGTGCCTGTGTGTGCATGTATGCCCACATGTATTACATGTGTGTGGAGCAGTGTTACATATGCAGAGCAAGAATTCGTTGCTGAGAACGAATTGAACGGATCCTTCCCCTGCATTCTCCTGATTACACTGCACGGTGTATAGCCCAGTTCGGACAACTGGACATGTCTAAGGGCAGGTGCAGGGGGCAGGATGGTGGCAGAAGCCAGCTAGGAGGGACCCATGCGGTGCAAGTGGCCAGATGGGTCCACATCCTCCCGTCCTTTGTCCTCAAGCCCTCAGAAAATGCCAGACTGGGCCAGTGGAAAGAAGAAGCCACGGGATGGGAGCCGCCCTGCAGGGCCTGGCCTCTTGGTCTCTTGTTACTCTCTGCTGAGCATCACTCCCAGGAACAGCAGCCCACTGACCACCACCCATGGGAGTGGGCTCGGGGCTGGGTGGAGGAGGGACCCTGGGGACCCCGGGCGCAGCGTGACAGTCTCCAGTGTGCAGGAATGGGCCAGGATGAGGGACTGATGTTTTACAGAGGCTGTCCTGGTCTAGGGGGACCCAGGCCCCCTGGAAGTGGCAGCTGTCACCTCCCTTCCCCCACCCCACCCCTGCCCCAGGGCTCTGCCGCTGGACGGTTCCTGCTGCAACCCAACTTCCAGAGCCACTTGGGCCTGGCAGTTTGTCACCACTAAAAGCCTCATCTTCTGGCTCCCCCTGCACGATTAATCTCGGGAAAACGCGTTGTCAAACCTAATGAAAAAGGGGAAGCCACCAAGGAGACGGTGTCCACACCTCGGGCTGACACTTGTCAGGCGGGCGGGCAGCAGCATCCTGCTGGGGACAGGGCAGCAGGAGCAGAGGCAGTGGGAAGCGCCTGGGGAGCCAGGCAGGCCGGCTTCGGGCCTGGGCCTGGGGTGACCCTGCCAGCCAACAGCAGGTGGCCCTGTTGTGTGGCAGGAAGGAGGGCCAAGGACAGGAGGCTCTCCCAGGGACAAGGAGTGGCACTCCCAAGGGGCCGCCTGGCCAGGGCTTCTCAGAGGAAGACGCTCATGGCCGCTGGCCCAGCCCTGCCCTCTGAGGCCAGGGAGGGACCGAGCTCCCACCACAGGCCTCACGCTGGCAGCCTCAGGCCTAGCTGGGCCCATGAGAAGTCTTCAGCTGGCCCGAGAGTATCTTTCAACCATCCGGTCACAGTTCCCACTCCTGTGCCCTTCTCATCCCGGGGTGAGTTCCTGATCTTCTTTACGGCATCCCCCTCCATTGGCCTCCCTCAGAAGTTCCTGTGAGCCCAGAGACCACCCCGACTCACCTCCACCGACATACCTCTTGTACATTGCCCAGGGAGCCCATCAGTCCTGTTGGGAAGCATCCCGCCTCCTTGGTCCCCAGATGTGGCACAGAGAGAAAAGAAGCAATCGAGTCTCTCCAGCAAGGCAGGCCCCAAGGCTGCCAGCGAGCCACAGAGCCTGGAGAGATGATGGCCTGTGCAACAGAGAAGTGCAAACGAGGCTGGGGTCAATCGGGAAGGCTTCCTGTAGGAGGAAGGGCAGGACCCAGCCTGGTAGGTGGTGACACAATGGTTAAGGTCATGGTTGTGGGGGTCAGATGGGTCCTGGGAGCTGACCTTTCAGTTACAGCCATGTGACTATGACTTGTCACTTAGTCTCCGGAGCTCAGCACCTGCTGTAAGGCGAGTTCTGGTGTCCTGTCCCGTCTGTCACACTCTCACCCGCTCCGTGCCCCTTGTTCTGCTGTGAACTGATGGACTGCATCTCCCCACGGGTTCTGGCTTTCGGGACTCTGGACCTGCCACATGGGAAGTGACCTAGAGGTGCCTTATGTTGGCTGGAGATGGAGGTGGCACTGTAAGGATTAGTGTGGGGGCCAAGGCCACTTTTTATTTAAGATTTATTTGAGAGGCAGCATTACAGAGAGAGGGAAAGAACTTCCACCCGCTGGTTCACTCCCCAAATGGTCGCAATGGTTGGAGCTGCGCTGATCCAGAGCCAGGAGCCAGGAGCTTCTTCAGGCTCTCCCACGTGGGTGCAGGGGCCCAAGGACTTTGACCATCTTCCACTGCTTTCCCAGGCCATAGCAGAGAGCTAGATCGGAAGATGAGCAGCCAGGACTAGAACCAGCACCCATATGGGATGCCAGTGCTTCAGGCAGAGGCTTAGGCTACTAGGCCACAGCGCTGGCCCCGAGGCCACTTCTCATGGATAAGACAGGAATGAAACCACTGCTGCTTAAGAAACAAGTAGCAGCCGGCACCGCGGCTCACTAGGCTAATCCTCCGCCTTGCGGCGCCGGCACACCGGGTTCTAGTCCCGGTCGGGGCGCCGGTTCTGTCCCGGCTGCCCCTCTTCCAGGCCAGCTCTCTGCTGTGGCCAGGGAGTGCAGTGGAGGATGGCTCAAGTGCTTGGGCCCTGCACCCCATGGGAGACCAGGATAGGCACCTGGCTCCTGCCATCGGATCAGCGCGGTGCGCCGGCCGCAGTGCGCCAACCGCGGCGGCCATTGGAGAGTGAACCAACGGCAAAGGAAGACCTTTCTCTCTGTCTCTCTCTGTCACTGTCCACTCTGCCTGTCAAAAAAAAAAAAAAAAAAAAAAGAAACAAGTAGCTGTTCCTCTCCTCTATGTCTACGCCCTGGGGCTGCTGCCCCTCGCTTAGGAAGGAGAGCTTGGTGCTCAGGGAGTGAGAACCACAGAGGCTCTTCCAGCTCCGTATCAGGCGACAGCGCAGCCTCCACTGAGGGTCCCGGGGTGAACAAGAATCAGCCGAGCGGCCCTGTGATTTACAAAGTAGAAAAATGTGGGCCTCACAGCCTTGCAGACTGCACCTGCTCCCCTCTGGCACCCAGGAGGAGAAGCGGCTGTGATGGGCAGGAGAAAGGGCCATGGTGGGGTTCCTCCCGCTGAGGCACCGGGGGTTTGCTGTAGGTTTGGAACTGGGCGCTTTTAGCCACGAAGGAGTGAGGTGGAGGCCACGGGCGAGGGCATCACGTAGCGCCCGGCTGAGTTCCAGGGCAGCGTCCATGGCAGCGCGGGCTCCGAAGGTCCTTTGCCGTGGCATCCAGAGATGAGCTCCCCGCTGCCATTTCCCCAGCCTCCGCGAGCCTGCCCTTTCCACGGGCGCAGAGAATTTTCCATCTGAGTGACCTTCTCCACCTGTATTTCATGACTCGTGAGCAGTCCTCTCCTTGGAGCTCTGAGCTGTGACTGCGTCTCTACCCACAGCGCCCCGCAGTGCCTCTCCTTTGCACCTGTCAGGTGAGACAGGGCCGGCCAGACAGAAGACGCTGGGATGCAAGGAATCACTTCCTCCCCATTCCCCTGAGGATGCCCAGGGAGGCCCCTGGCTGCGAGTCCTGTTCTGGGAGATTTCTTCTACAAGGTGGATTTCTTTCCCCTAAGGGCCGGGCGGCACCCACACTCCACTGCACTCCTGGGAGTGATCTCTTAGGTGGAAGCTGGCGGTTCAGCGTTGGGGGTTGAGCTGCGCTGCAGGGCCAGGTCTAGCCTTATCCACGTGTGCACCTGCAGCGTGCCGGGGGAAGAGCTGCAAAGAGATGCCCTTCAGCGATGTGCTGGACACACGGAGCTGCGTTTTGCGGAGCTGGTCCTAGCCTTCAGGGAGAATGAGCGACTGTGGGGGAGGGGAGGGCTGAGAGAAAGCGAGGGAGAAGGCCACAGCACTTTGGCATCCAAGGGGCTCCAAGTTAGGTGGGTTCTAATTCCCTTATTTAAGTGTCTCAGTCACTCTGCCAGGGCTGGGAAGTAGAAAGATGGAAGGAAAGAATGGGGGCGGGGGGGAGATAAAAGACTTCTTTTAAATAATAGAAAGAAGGGGCCAACGCCATGGCACAGGTTAATCCTCCACCTGTGGTACTGGCATCCCATACGGGCACCGGTTCTAGTCCCGGCTGCTCCTCTTCCAATCCAGCTCTCTGCTGTGGCCTGGGAAAGCAGTAGAAGACGACAGATGACCCAAGTTCTTGGGCCCCTGCACCTGTGCATGGGACACCAGGAGGAAGCACCTGGCTCCTGGCTTCAGATTGGCACAGCTTTGGCCATTGTGGCCATCTGGGGAATAAACTAGCAGATGGAAGACCTTTCTATTTCTCCTTCTCACTGTCTGTAACTCTACCTCTCAAATACATAAATAAAAAAAACTTAAATAAATGATAGAGAGAGATAGAGAGAGCTGGTGTGATGTGAAACCCAGATATATAAATATATATTTAAAAAAAAAAACACCAAAAAAGGATGACTAATACTTGCAGGCAGAGTTCTGCTCCAGCTAATCCCTGTCCCTAAGGTCCACAGCCCACCTGGAGCAGCCTGCAGGGAGTGCCCTGGGAAGGTGCCTGGGCGACAAACTTCCCTCGTGGGTCCCATGTGCAGCAGGAGCAGTGGAGACATGTGGGCACCCCTGGCCATGGCGGGGATGCCGCTCGCGTGGCCCATGTCTCAAATTCTCTTGGTCCTCCTCAGCCATGCTGCCTTCCAGTGTTGCGAAGCCCTCCTGGATGGGCTGACCGAGGTGGTGTGTGGCCGTCTGTCACCTGTCCCGGTTTCCTGCGTGGTCCTCAGCTGGTTGGTGAGCCCTGCTGCCACGTGAGGCTGACTGTGTTGGGCACGTCTATCAGAGGCACTTGCTGGTTTCCTCAGTAACCCGAGCCTTCTTCCTAGCGAGCTGGGACAGCGTTCTTCACATGGCCAGGTAAGTGCAAGTGGGACCAGTCACTGGCCTGACGGTGCTCAGGAAAACCCGGCAGAGCAGGGGCTGAGTGTGCCACAGGCGGGGGCTTGCAGCAAGGTCACCGCTGCACATTGACTGCCGATTCTTCAGTCAATTTGGAGGAAAACAGCCCATCGGCTGGACTGCCTACCAGCCCTGCAGCAACCCCCGCTGCGGCACCTCCTTCCCTTGCTGTGCTGTGGACGTGGGAACCGGCACAGGCTCCGCCGTCTGCTCCCTCCAAGAGCAAGGGCCACCAGGAGCTTAGCACAGCCTATGGCAGTGGCTTCCACACCTTGGCCTGCATCAGCACACTCCCCCGGGAAGGGCTGGCTCCCTCCCAGGGCTACCGACTCAGGAGGTCTAGGGTGAGCGGGGGAGGGCCCGAGAATTTGCTTTTCTCACTGGGGCCCAGGTGATGCTGATGCCACTGGTCTGGGGAACCCTAATTCTGGGAAAGTCAGGGATTCTGGTCCAGGCCAGCCTTCTCCACCTGCTCTCCTGCCTGTCCCCATCAAGCAGAGACAGGAGAGCGGCTGGGTGAGGCTCTGGGGAGAAAAGTACTGCATGCGCTCTCCCTTGCTCCCTCGCCAGATTCCCCTGTCCTTAGGGCCGTGCACCTTACCCCCTTGCCGTTGGCTCTTCCTGTGTCCCTTGGTGCCTCTTTGATCAAGTTGGGTGCCACAGACTCCAGTGGGCTGCTCTGTCTCCAGATGTCCTGAAGGCTATGATTGGAGGACGTGTGGATGATTCCAAATCAAGCAGTTGAGAGAATCGGCAAGCCATGGGGCACAACAGAGGAGGAGGGGCACACAGAGGGCAGGGCAGGTGCAAGAGACAGGGCAAGTGCAGGAGCCACGGACACGTGGCACGATACAAGGGAGCCAGAGTGGGAAAACCACCCAGGAGTGATTTACCAAGGAACAAGCTCTCGTGATCTACCAAGCCGAGATAGGCGGAAGCTTGGTAGTGCTAACCCTGTCTCAGGCCCACGCTGAGACACCTGGCTGCCCGCGGAATGGTGGGCTGACTCATCCCCTTGCTTTGCCTTTTATTTCCTAAATGCGTTTGCTTTCATGTAAGTTGTGTGAGTAGCTGATTTTTCCCAACTTCTCGCACAGTGTGTACAATTCCTCTACATTCCCCTCGGGGGAGGTGATCAATAGGGTTTACTGAACCAATCAGGTACTTGCAAGAGTGAAAGAGGGGACTCCGGGAAAAACCATGTCTGTTGCAGGGGAAGCTACAGCCGTGGCCATTCCACCTCTAGGAGATGGTCGTGATCAGAGAGAAGATGGAAAAACGCCACCATGTCTTCTGGTGCAAGGGCGGGACTCAGGGCGGGGGCAGCCCCACCACTGCTGAGGGTCCTTCCTGGGCAGGTCACACGGTGCCCAGCGAGATCCCGAGACCTGCAGCCACCAGACAGAGAAAGGGGCCTGGCGCAGAGACCCGGAGGTGGGCTCAGCAGCTGAGGAGCACTGCCGAGGACAGAGGTGTCCCTGCTGCCTGTCGTCCCCGCTGGGAGCTCGCGGCAAGGCTTTGGCAAGGCTCTTAGTCTCTGGCTTTCTGTCTTCTCTTCCGAACAGTGCGAGGGCTAATTCCCTAAGCATTTCCATGGTGTTGGGAACATTTTGCTCAAATACTGGGATTCAGTTGTCTGACTTGCAAAGGTGTTGGCAAACTGTGGTCCCCAGGGCAAATCTGGCCCACCATTTGGTTTTGTAAATAAAGTTTTATTGAGACATACTATATCCATCAGTTTAGGTACTATCTGTCAGGGCTTTCATAACTGCAGCTCCAAGTAGCTGCAGAGAGACCTCATAGCTGGCGAAGCATCAACTCTCCAGCCCTTTTGTATAAAAATATTGCCACTCTTGATTGATAAGAAATACAGACAATGATAAATCAGAGAGTACAAGATTCAAAAAGGTCTGTGGTAGGATAAGATGCCATGTCAGTGCTTCTTTCAGATGATGCTGTACGCATGTTTCTGGGTTAAAAAAAAATTAATAGGGGCCAGAATCTTGGGATGCTGACATCTCGAGTCCTGGCTGCTCCACTTGTGATCCAGCTTCCTGCTAATGTGCCTGGGAAGGCAGCAGAAGACAGCCCAAGGTCTTGGGCCCCTGCCACCCATGTGGGAAACCCTGATGGAGTTCCTGGCTCTTGCTTTGGGCTGGCCCACTCCCAGTTGTTGTGGCCATTTGGGGAGTGAACCAGTGGATGGAAGATTCTCTTTCTCTCTCTCCTTCTTTCTCTCTTTCACCCTGCAAATAAATAAATCTGTAAAAGCAATAAACTTCTGGGAATTTTTAGAAGTTTTCTTTTGCTAACTTAATTAGAAAATAAAGGTATCCATAATTTGCCACCCAAAGGCTTCCATTTTCAACAAGATACATGGTTTCGTGCAGTCCTCATTCCATGCAATTTTTTTTTACAAAGTCAAGACCACAACATTTTATGCCTTCTTTTTGCACGTTGTTTGATATAAATGCTTTTCCTGGGTTGAAGTGTCCTCTTCCTTGGGAAGACGGGTGCCTTTCTGATACTTCACTCCGTGGGTGTATCGTGGTTTATTTAGCCATTCCCACACTGTCAAACATTCGCCTTTCTGTGTTGCTACTTGCCATTTGCTGATGGAGGAGTTCTTTGTGGTCCTCACCAGTTCCTTCCTTAGGAGAAATTCTTATAAAAAGCATCACCAGACTGATGCAACGGCTGCATTCGAGCCCCATCTAGAGCCAGGCTACCTCATCCCTTGCCTTGCTGAAAAGGAGAAGAGATCAAGAAGCAGGTGTGAGGCTAGGCTCTGCTGGCTTCTCGCCCTGAGGACCTGGCCCAAACGCACAGCACTACCCAGGGGCTCTGACTTCCGTTCTGCATGGCACTCCTTTCCCTGGGAGCTGGACAGAGACAGGCTAGGGTGGCTGGCACTCAGGGCTGCAATGCAAAATGGAAAGACTGGCCAGAAATGAGCTGCATCCGTAGCTCCAAACCCCCAGGCAGCCTCTGGGCATGGGTGCTGGGAGGCCAGAGAGTCCGAACCCCAGGGTCCCTGCCTTCTGGAGCCCTGTCTTGGAGTGCATGGATCTCCCACCTCCCGCCTTCCCCGCCGAGCTGGAAGTCAGAAGGTGCAGATCCTTAAGTCTAATGGGGGCAAGAGCTGATTCTACCACGGGCTCATTTGTAGCATAAAGCGCCTAGCACAATCCCACTCCTCGTGCAAAATTGCCAATTTATGGCCATATTCCTTGTTTAGAAAACAAGGCTATCCAAACACTATAATTACAGCGTGCACCAGCAGCCAAGACTTCCCCTCCACGATGCACAGGCTCCAGATACATTCGTCAAATAGAGTTTTTTTTCCTCTTCGCCTTCTTCTCTGGGTACTTTTAAGTTCAGGGACAGAGAACATGTCTTCATTAGAAACATTAACATTCACAGGCTGTAGTAAATTTTGACAGTGAAAAGGTCTCTGTAACCTTTAGTTGTGCAGAAATTTACTTCCCAAGAAAATTACATCTGGCACTGTCTTAATTAATGCTAGCTTTCTTTTCTGAAAATTGTGGGCTTGTCAGTAAAAAAGGCAGAAAAACCTGAATTTAAAAGGCTGGACACAAAAGACGCCGCGAAATAAAGCTCTGTGAGACTTCATAATATTGCTCTGTTTTTGTTCTACAGTAAGGAGATGAAAAGATCTCATTTGATTTTGCCAAATGCAGCAACATACATGTAATGTAGAATTGATTTGCATTTTCTCTCTTTTGTCTCCCAGTTTTATCATGTAAAGCGTGCTTGGGAAGGTATTCTATTTTAAAAGCAATAGGTCAAATAAAATCTATACCTACGAGGGGAAAAAAATAATGTATGACTTCATTTTTGCAGCCTTTCTCTAACTGCTTGTATTAATCGCGAGCGGTGGGCACCGACGCGACGCTTTCTCACGCGGATTCTGATGATCTGACAGTCTCTCCTCCTGGCTGGGGTGATGGGAGAGCTGGGCTTTGGGTTTGGGACCTGTGTTTTATAAGGCTCCGGCTTCGATTTTGACACTCAGATGCTCTGGCTTTCTGCGGGGCTTGGAGACCCGAGTGGGTTCATGTTTTCCCCTTTTCCCTCTCTGGGTTTGCAGCTTCTTGGCCTGGCATTACCGTCCTAGCAAGAAGCCTCACCTGTGACGGCCTGGCGACTCCTTTCCAGCAACGCGCGGGTGGTGTCACGTGACAGGAAACATTCTCTTTCTTTAAAAAAAAAAAATGTCACAGCTTTGCAGCACAGACGGGAGTCGGGGAGCCGGTGGAAGCCCCAGCTTCGGTGAAGGTGTGCCTCCCCGCTGGCCACCGTGGACTGTGTGACGACAGGACAGGGAAGGTGGCTTGCGGGGCTCACCTGCCAGCCTCCTGGTTGAGGGCTCCCCTGCTACAGACTGCGGGGTACAGCAACAGTTATAAAGAGATCGCTCCCCTGCTCCTCTGTGTTGTGATGCCAGAGAGGGTAAAGATGCCGTCATTGCTCTTGATTTGGGCCAGCCCCTTCAAAACTGGGGAGCAGAGCTCCGTAGGAACTCGGGGTGCACAGGGAACAGAACCCCCTTAGGAACTTGGGGTGCTCGTAGAGGCGCACAGCCAGCGTTTGCTCACAGGAAGGGGTGGGCACCCGCGTCCCTCCGAGGTCAGGCACGAAGGCTCTGTGGCTCCAGCGCATGTCGCGCGGCTCTGTGACACTGGCTGGGTGCCCCTTTTAGCGGACAGAGTCCACTTGGGGCTTCACCAAGCCTTCATATTGCGCTGGAATTTAATTATATGGTTTTGTTTCCATTATAGGCTTTTTTTTTTAAATGGTTATTTCGTATTTATGGTAAGTGCTATTAGTTTTCTATTCATGGTAATAATATAAAGCTTCTTTTAAAAATTAAATCTGTTTAAGTAAAAAAGAATGAATATAAATTAAATGAAAATATTAAGTCGCACAGAGGACCAGCGGTTCCTGGGGATGGCCCGAAACAGTGAGGGTGGCGGCTGAGCGACTGAAGTTCAAGTTCGGAAGAAGTTGCTTCGGCAGACAAAGAGATGCAGAGAAGGAGCCTCGTCCCCCAGTGGGCCCAGCTCCCTCTGTTCTCCAGATGCTCTTTGCACACAGGGCCCTATCGGGTCTCATTCACGCGTGTTTGTTGGAGCATGCGCCCTCCTCGCCCTTCGTGCCTCTCCAGCATCCTGTAATTCACACGAGGGTGGCGTGCAGGCAGCCCCCCCCCCCAGCTCCGCCTGTCGCCCCCGACGGCCATGAATCTCCTAACACACCTGCAAGTGGGCATGTGGCGGCAGAAGGGGTCTGAGATCGATAAGTGGGTGCGCTTGCCATTTCTGGGGGGAGGGTCTCCTCGAAAAGGCGGCAGCGTGTTCAGGGCCACTCACGTACAGTGGGGGTCCTTGAGGGCCAGGGTGTCCCCGGAGGGCCAGTGGGTGTGGGCGGGGCTGGGGGCAGCCTGGGGTCTGGGGGTTTTGGGGCAATCAGGACAGGTCCATGGGGGATCCATGGGGGTCTGTATGGAGCCATGGAGGCCGCGGGTGTGTAAGGGAGCTGAAGTACATGGTTAGAGGTTGTGGGGTGCGTGGGGACAGTGGGAGTCTGTGCAGGGCCATGGGAAGCAGGGATCCACAGGGCCCTGGGCACACCATGTCCAGACTGCCTGCTGCTGATGGCCACCTCGTCCTGTCCTACCTGCCTGGCCTGTAACCGCTCAACAGATTAAACACTGTCAATTTGAAAAATTAGAGATAAAAGCAGAGTAGAGGAAAAGCTAGAGATCTGAGCTGATGAGCCAATTACTAATATGAGACGTGAAGAGGAGCTGGAGACAAGCCGGGGACCCGCAGGAGGTCCAGACAGGGGCCCGGGGCTCTGCATATGCACCGTCAGTAATGGCTTGAGACCAGCTGGTCCCCACCGCCCACCTCGAAGGGGACCCGGCCTTTCCTCAGGCAGAGAGGGGCTTGGTGCCAGGAATGAGTAGCTCAGTTCTGTGCTTGGGCCACCCAGTGCCCAGAGCAGAAGCCTGGCTTCCCACACCCTGAGAGGCCGGCAGGTGGGAGGCCAGCTGGAAAGGCACCACCTGGGGACTCTGCCTGGGCTCCCTGCAAGCCCCTCTCCCCAGTCCCTACTTCTTCCGTGCCTCAGTTTACTCCAGAAGGAGATCCGGCAAGAAGTCCTTGGAGCTATTCTAGGATGCGAGCTCCCCACAATAGACAGGATCTGTAGTAGCTTGGATAGGTTTACAAGTCTCTGACTCAGTGGGCATTGAGCAAACTCTGTGCCCAAATATTTATGTCACATCCAGCCATTTGCCTGAAATGCCACCACCATTGCCCCGCCCACTTTGTAGTGTGGCGAGAGGCAGCAGGCTCTGCCTCTCTGATCAGCAGCTTGCAGGGAGGCCGCCCTCTCGCCCAGGCTGTCCCCAGGAGCAGAGCTCCGGGATGGCCAAGGCCTCAGCTCACCCGGTGCCTGCCCACACTGCTGCTGCCGCTCCTCGAGGCAAAGCCCTGTGCAGCCTCAGCTCTCTGTGGCCCTGTGCCTGGGGCTGGAGGGATGCCGGGTTTGGCACAGCATCCGGGGGACCTGGGCTCTGTGCCTTCCGGTTCCCAGGCAGGTGCCGCTCTCCTCCCCTGGGGCAGGACAGAGCGTGCTGGCCTGGGGCGCCCTCCTCACTCTGGACCCACTGTACCTGCACCTGGCGACAGGGCCACCACCTTGGGTCGGCTGCAGCCTTGGACAAGGAGAGCATTTTCCATTCCTGGGGACCAGGGAACCCTGGAAACAAGAACCTGGGACACTCCTTTTAGGGCCCCAAAGCCAGAGATGTGTAACCCTGGCAACTGAACCTCTAGGGGCTGATGGGCATAGGGGAAGGGAGACTGCGGGTCCCCAACCCGGACACAAAGTACAGTGTGCACCGTGCATTTCTATTTCCCTGACACTCGAAAGGCCTTTGGATGCTAAAGTGACATCTGAGACCGAACGAGAAAGGTTTTTATTGAGGCCAGTGTCGTGGCGTAGCAGGCATCCATCTGGTTGGAGTCCCAGCTGCTTCCGCTTCCCATCCATCTCCCTGCTAATGCACTTGGGAAGGCAGTGGAAGACGGCCCAAGTCCTTGAGCCCCTGCACCCACATGGGAGACCCAGATGGAGTTCCTGGCTTCTGGCTTCAGCCTGGCCCAGCCCTGACTACTGTAGCTATTTGGGGAGTGAACCAGAAGATGGAAGATTCTCTCTCTCTCTCTCTGATTCAAATAAAATAAATATTTTTTTCAAATGGCTTTTTTGCACATGCATACACTGAGGCTGAAGACAGGGAGCGAGGGACTTACCTGGGGTCAGGTGACCAGGCTCCTCTGAACCGTTTGCTCTGGGCCAAATTCCCTCCCGTGTGTCTCCACCGGCCCAGGCCACTGCCTTGCAAGAGCAACGTCAGTCTGCTTCCGCACTGGTGACTGGAGCCTCCTGACCGAGGCCCTGACTCCCGGCATGCTGAGCAGTCTGTGTGGTCCCCACTCCTGGAGGGAGCCTGGGACCCTTCACACAACACCTTGAACCTGGCCTAACCCTCCAAGTGACCAGTGCAGGCTTGCGCTGTCCTCACCCTGCTGCTGCTCTGTTTGTGGCTCCACCACTCCTGTGTCATCAGCCCTCCCATGTCCCTCTCCCCCTCACCCCCCAGAGCGTTCCTGCACGTTCCGGCCGCTCATGCACACAGCATGTCATTTCTACCCTGCACAGAGCTTCTCTGAGGGCCAGAGGGGAACAATACATTAGCGCGTTCCTCGCCTAACAATTGGTAACACATGACACTTGTATTTGCCCCGAGATAATGTACAAATATGTTTTACAGGGTTTCCTAATGATAATCATGATATTTCATTCTTCTTGCCCTTCTAATAACGATAACAGTCTAGCATTATTTTTTTTTAAACTGTTCTCAGCAAGTGTGACATTCAGTCCAGAGAATGGAATGTCAGCAAGAAATCCATATGCCCTGCCTGGAGCTGGGAGCAGCTCCTTCCGGTTATTTTTAGGTTGCAGGAGAATGAAACGAGCTCACCTGGTTATTTCTCCCCCTTAGAAAGGCGTCTGGGCATCCAGCGCCTCTCTGATGCTTGTGTCATACGGCCTGAGGTTGCAGCTTCTGCGAGCTGGCGGCGGAGGGAGGGTGGGCCACAGCCTCTGGGGACACAGGGTCCCCTCTCAGAGGAAGGGCTCCTTTCAAAGCAGACTTTAGATGCTGAAAGCCCAGTGGCTTGGGCCTCTCCGTGGAAGACTCCACTAATTAGCAGGTAAACTAAGCACATTTCTGTTCCATGCAGACACAGGGTAGAAACCCTTGCTTTCTTGCCCAGTTGCTTCGCTTTCGGGGACCCTTCTGGTAGCCGATGCATCTGTCCTTGTCCTCCCCCATGACGCAGCCTTAGTCTAAGGGATAACCACCCAAAACACAGCACGGCTAGGACAAGACTTTGCAAAGCTCATGGAAAATGAAATTGCAAGATTAATTTATTTTGGTGTCCCAAAGCTTTGAGATCCACATATATGCTGTTTCCTAATATCCATTTTCCAGGATGTTTTTGGAAACACTTAGTATGCACGGATTGCAATAGCAAAATAAAGTTATCTTTTAGTTTCTTATATCCGCAAACTTTTTGAAGAACCTGTGTGATACGGTTATTAGCGACAGCTGTCCCAGGCATGTAGAACACCAGATGTGAGACTGTGCATGAGAACTGAAGACTGAACAAAAATCGGAAAAGGCAGAGAGACACAACCGTGACAGAATCGGATATGACAGAGGCTGAAGTTAATGCATCATTTTTCATCCCCCTCCTCAAATTGCTTAGCAGTTTATTTTTAAAGTGATTTTTATTTGAGAGAGAGAAAGAGAGGGGGGGGGAGAGAGAGAGAGAGCGAGTGCTCCTATCTGCTGGTTCACTACCCAAGTGCCTACAAAGGGGCTGAAGTGGGCCAGAGCCAGGAGCCAGGAGCTCAGTGCAAATGTGCACAAGGACAACCGAGCCCCCATCCCCTGGGCCATCACGCTGCCTCCCCACGTCTGCACTGGTGACAAGCTGAAGCCAGGAGCCGAGCCAAGAAAGGAACCCAGGTTCTCCATGTGGGATGCGGGCGCCTGGACTTCTGGGCCGGTGCCCACACTCAGATTTCTTCATTTGCAACTCCAGTATAATTGTAAGGATTTGGGGGCCTTCCTGAATTTCTGTTCCTTTTTTTTTATTGGAGTAGCCCACATTGAGGCAAAGTGTCCCATTTTTGGTCAACAAATGGCCAGGTTCTAGTCCAAGAGGTCTTGCGTGGCAGCCTGGTCACTTGGGGAGCGGCGTGTGGCACGACACCAGAGCCAGGCCTGGGACTGGATTGTTTCGGGAGACTTGGACTTCTGTGGATGAGCGAGACAAAATTCTCAGAGAACAAAATCAATCTTTTGCCGAGACCCCAGCCCATTGATCCTGGGTCCCATCGACACACTCAGGCTGTTTAGCTCTTTGGAATGACCGCACAAAATGAGCAAGTTGTTACAGTTTTAGAGTTTTGGTATTTATTGGCAACCCTTGCACTCCTATGATTAATCACACATTCAAAATGTGCACGCCTTGGAAATTGACTTCAATGCAGCAGAAGCAGAGTTTTCGGTTCTCCTTGTATAATAAATTGAAGCGCCATCCCTAAGCAGAATTGTCTTCAAGATTCCAATTTGCCTTGTTAAAAGTGTTGTTTATATAGTAGTTAGCAAAAACGCAAGTAATTGTGTACAGAATTCATTCTAAGCAATTCTTTATCCCCCCCCCCTTTCCTTATTGCTTTTCCATCTGCATAACCCAATATTTTGGTCGATCTCAGCAGAAACCTGACGGTGAGACGTGGCCAGGACACGAGCCTCGATGGCTTTTGAGATTTGGGACCAGCTGCGCTGCCTTGGTGCAGGGGACACTCAGCTCCTGGGGGTCCCAGGCTGTCTCCTGGAGGACAATGCCCGAGTGACGTCTGTGTGATATTTCGTTTCGTCAAACGACATCCACCACTGGCGCCGACTCTGTTATTGAGAGCCAGAGTACAGTCCCGTTTGCCCGTCTCCGTGTCGCCAGCCTCGTGTGTTTTGGTTGCTCCAACGAGGAGACTTTCTTTTCGTAAATATCATACGAGTTGGGAATACCGCTTTCAGAATGCAAAGGATGCTGAAGCGAGTAAACATTTTAGGGACTGTGGGACCCCGACCACTCCACTTCCCCAGCGTATGAAAGGGCAGCTGTGGTCAGTGGACTCTGCCTCGTGTGTCTGCCGAGACCCCGGCCTGGGCGCAGGGCAGGCAGCTGGAGGGTTTCTGCAGGACAGGGGATAACCCCAGGGAAGCCCTCCTGCAAACCTGAGCCTCCCACAGGCTCCAGCTCGCTCTCCCCAGAACAGAGCCCTCATCCATATCTATCAGGAGAGGCCTAATTATAGAGCACGGAGATTTTAATGGCACAGGGAAATTTAAATGCGGTAGAAAATATGAATATTCCTAAGCCAGCAGTCAAAATACAAAATGATTGGCTTCCGAATCAATGAATTATAATTTCGGAGCGTGTCCTCAATGGTGGAGCCTCCGTGCTTTCCCGGGCACAGTTTCGTGCGGGCGGCTTGGATTTAATGAACTCCGCTTCTGCGTTTTATTGGGCACAGACTCACTTCAGTCTGATGCTGCAGCCGCTCGGCTGGAGCAGGTCGCTCCCAGGGGATTGTGGGAGAAAAGAGAGACCATCACAGGGTCCTGGGTGGAATGTGAAGGCCAGACCCCAACAGGTGCACTTGGGCCTCAGCTCTGGCTTCTTGGCTGCCAGGGACCAGTGCAGCAGCAGTCACTGGCTCCTCCTCTCTCTTACGCACCTGCAACCTGCATCGCACTTTCAGCCGAAGTCCTCTCCTGTGGCGGCAGACAGTGGGTCACACAGGCTTCAAGCTTCAGGCACCTGTTCTGGACCCCCTTGGGGATGCCTCGGGGTCCCAGGGAGCATCCTTTACCTGTGGAGAGGATCAGGATGTGCCCCAGCTGCTGTCCACACAGCTCTCAAACTGGAGAGTCAGGCCATAAATCCTGTTTTATTTTATGGACAAATAAATGCTGAAGTAAAATATTCCGGGATCGTAGCTTGAATACTTGCCATAGCAGCGGACCCGTAATAACCACTGTGACATTAATTTACGGCATTGTGCCGTGGGAAGAAGGAAGAGGAGGCAGAGGGGCATTAAAAGAGAAAAATGACTTTCCTTCCAATTTATTGGGATTGGCCTCCCTCATTTTCAGCCATCATCAGTTGATTAGGCCCTCATGACAGCGTGGACAATTGCACTGGCGTAGTTGGCGGAGGGCCGCCCTAAAGGTACTCTGTTAATTGAGATGATGTTCATTTGGTAGCTCTCGAACATAACTGCGGACAGCGAGATTGGTGGTTAGCGTGGTGGGACGGAGCTGGGAGCCACGCCGTGGCCAGAGGCTGTGGGCTGCGGTGGGAGGGCCTGCTTCCTCTCCTCCGCCAGGAGACCGCAGTGTCCAGAGTCCTGGTCTTTTCCTCTCTGTCCTGAGCATGCTGGTGAGGCTGTCAGCATAAAGCGAGCTTCCCTTTCCATCCTCTGCCACCGAGCGGCCACCGCCCAGGAAGGTCCCTCCAACCGTCTAGGGCTCGGAGGGTCGGAGGACATTTGAGGGGTGCTACTGCAGAAGGCGTCGCAGAGTTGAGCACAGAATCCCCAGGTGTCCCAGCAGCTGCCCTTGCTGCAGAACATGGGAGGGAGTCCCGGCCCCAGCACCTGTGGCGTGTGGCCTGAGCCTGACTGCTGGTGCTGTAATAGCATACCTGAACCCAGGTAATTTATAAAGAACAAGGCGCATGTAGTTCCCAGTTCTGGAGGTTCTAAAAGGGTGGCACCAATAGCTTCTTGGCTTCTGCTGAGGGCCACATGCTGTTCCACATAGGGTGTAAACGTGGAAGGGGAGGCAGGTGCTTGCAGGAGAGAGAGAGACAAAGGAACAGCCTGCTGTGTCAAGAGTACTCCACTCCCATGAGAGCCATAGTAACCCATCCATGAGGGTCGATCCCTCTTACCCCAAGCACCTCTTAAAGGTCCTATCAGCACAGTACACTGGGACCCTGGGGACCACGCCTAACATGAGATTTGGTGGGACTGACCACCTTCAGACCACAGCACCTTGTCCACCATCCCAGCCTGGGCAGGCTGTGGACCTCTGCACTCCACAGAGGAGGCTGAACTTCATGTTCACAAGCTCCATCGGCAGTGCTCCTGGCCATGTCCACCCGGCGAGAAGGGCAGCCCCAGCGGTGTGACCTTTGCTTGCATGTTTTCAGAGGCGCGCATCCACTGTCTGTCCCAGGGCTGGACATTGGCCAACGAAAGGCGTTTAGACAAGACACTGGAATTGGAGTTTTTCTGAGAGATGCAGTAAGGGCCACTTGGTTTCCAAGAGGGGCGATGTCTGCGGTCACGCTTCATCCCCTCTTACCCTGCTTAATCTCCATTTAGGGTCAGAGAGGTGAAGCTGCCTGCACCCTCACAGCCTGTGCGAGCCTGGAACAGAGAAGGAGGCAGAGAGGAGAGGTCCCTGTGTCTTGGGAGACAGACGCTGCAGAAGCTCCAGGGTCAAGCTCCTGGGCCGGAACCAGGTGGTACTTGATGCTTGTCTTGTAACCTTGAACATTGCATCACATTTCTCAGCTTTGGCTCATTCTTTTTTTAAAAAAATATTTATTTATTTATTTGAAAATCAGAGTTAGAGAGAGAGAGAGAAAGAGAGAGAGAGAGAGAGAGAAAGAGAGAAAGAGAGAAAGGAAGGAAGGAAGGAAGGAAGGAAGGAAGGAAGGAATGAAGGAAGGAAGGAAGGAAGGAAGGATCTTCCATCTGCAAGTTCATTTTGCAGGTGGTCAAAAAAGCACCCAGCACTGGGCCAGCCAGAGCCAGGAGCTTCTTCCAGGTCTTCCATGAGGGTAGCAGGGGCCCAAGGACTTGGGCCATCCTCCACTGCTTTCCCAGGCCATAGTAGAGAGCTGGATCAGAAGTGGAGCAGCAGGGTCTCGAACCAGCACCCATATGGGATGCCGGCACTGCAGGCAGCGGCTTTACCGGCTAAGCCACAGCGCCGGCCCCAGTTCATTCATTTTTAAAACAGAAATAAGATCCCAGGTGATAATGTGCACTCAGTATTTGTTGCTGATTGTTTTTTGCTGCAGTTGTGTTTGTGAAGGGGCTATCAGCAGCTGTCTTTCTTCAAGTTCAAGTCCCAGGGTGGAGGAGGGAACACACAAGCTCCTTCAGCTCCTAATCACGTGAAGAGAATGTGTCTCGGGCATCACACCCCCCCCCCCCCCAGCCCACGATGCCTGTCACGTCTGGACAAGCAGACCTGAAGGGTGACAAATCCACTCACAAGATACGGCTTGCTAAGTGGCAGTGGCCCTTTGTTCCCTGACATCTTTCCAGACCCTTGAAGGGATTAGAAGTGGATTAGTGTGAGATGAGCCTGGCTCTGCCGTTATCACCTGCCTCTAGATAATGACGTTCTCCAGCTCGGCCCGTGAGGGTCTCTGTACACTGGAGCTTTCTGCTCTTTGATCTGGAGGGTCACAGGCCTTTTCAAATCTAAGAAAACCCCCTGAAGCCACAAGATAAGTGGTCAAAAGATCCAGTGGGAAGAAAGGAGTCCCTCTTTCCTTCTTGCCCAATGCAAACTGCAGTTTTTCAACTGCGTGAACGTACTCAGAACACAAAACTCTTCTTGCCATCGTCTACACAGGATTCCTCGCTTCTCCCCCAACACGGGCGCACAGTTTAAAGTTTGCAGAATTCGTCCAGCCCTTCTTTTTTTTTTGTTTCTGTTGGCTTTTTTTTTTTTTTTTGGACAGGCAGAGTTAGACAGTGAGAGAGAGACAGAGAGAAAGGTCTTCCTTTTTCCATTGGTTCACTCCCCAAGTGGCCGCTACGCGATCGGTGCATTGCGGCCGGCGTGCTGCACCAATCCGAAGCCAGGAGCTAGGTGCTTCCTCCTGGTCTCCCATGCGGGTACAGGGCCCAAGCACTTGAGCCATCATCCACTGCCTTCCCGGGCTACAGCAGAGAGCTGGACTGGAAGAGGAGCAACCGGGACAGAATCCGGCGCCCCATCAGGACTAGAACCTGGGGTGCCAGCACCACAGGCGGAGGATTAGCCTAGTGAGCCACATCCTCATCCAGCCCTTCTTAACTCCTGTGATTCACATGGCATTCTGTGAGTTGGCCGGGTTGTGTTCCACACCTGCTACACAGCCTAGGATATCAAACTTAGGGTCCGGGAAAGCCGAAGAGTTTGCAAGCATGCGTGTCATGGTCAAGAAAAGGGCCCAGGTCAGACCCAGCTCGCTGCCTGAAGTCCACTGCAACCTGCCTTCCCCATCTGGACTGATCTCCTAGACACAGATGGTCCACAGTGTGCACAGCAGATGTTGGATTAGACAGATGTTCCAGGAGCTCCTTGGCCAAAGTTCCTTCCCTAACACCCACTGTATAGATCCATTTCTCAGCCCTACGGTGACACATCTGAGACAGGCTACTTTATAAAGAAGCAAGGCGTAGGTGGGCTCATGGTTCTAGAGGTGCACGATCTAGGGGCCTCATCTGGCGATGGGCTTATTGCTGATAGAGTCCCTGGGCAATGGAGAGTCCCATGGCAAGCGACAGGGAGCCCACATGTTGGCATCTCTGCCCCTCTCCTCACAGAGCCACCAGTGCCCAATCCTGGGGGCTGTACCCTAATGACCTAATCTAGTCCTTCCCACCCTCTAAGGCTCCTCTCCTAAATGCCACAGTCAGTGTCTGCTCTCTTGATACCGTGGACATGTGGTTTTGAGGCCTGGACTCCCAAGTGATTTGAGGGGAGCAAAGATACTTAAACCATAGCACCCACCGCATTTGTTTAAATAATCATCTTTATTGTGCTATCACTCACATGCAGTATAGTTATGTAGTTTAAGGGTACCATGTGTTGGCTGAATTTTGTGCACATAATTGTGAACACACCACCACAACTGAGACTTGGAACATTCTCTTCATGCTAAAATGTCCTGTGATGCCCCACTTGCTTTCAGTCTCCTTTCTTCACTCACTTTCCATCTCCTGCAGCTCCTGGCCAAAGCACATCTTTGTGTTATTACAGTTTCGCCTTGTCTGGAAGGTCAAGGAGGAGGAATCATACAGCATTCAGCCTGCTGGCTTCTCTGACTACGAAGATTTAGGCATTTTGTTGTGTGTTTGGTCCACTTATTCTTTTTATTGCAGAGCAATATTCTACTGTGTGTTATGCCAGGGAATACATTGTCTATGCCCCAGTTGTAGAATAGATAGATTTAAGTTGTTTCCAGTTGCTATGAACATGTAGGTACAAATTTTTTGCATTAGTATATGTTTTTATTTATGCTGGGTAAATATCTAAGAGAGTGACCTCTGGGCCATATGGTACATGTATATGCACTTTGTAGGGAACTGCTCAATTATACTGCAAAGTGAAAAAAGAATAATACTGATAGTAATATGTATGAGAGGTGCAGCTGCTTCATATTCTCACCAACACTTGATATTGTCAGTCTTTTAATTTGACCATTTATGTGTGTATGTATGTAGCAGTGTCTCATTGTGGTTGTATTTGCATTGACTTAGAGATGGATGAGGTTGTTTATCTGTGTGTGGGATTCATTGACAACTGTATGCTGTTTTGTTGAAGGCTCTGGGCTCTGTCCAAGTTCTATTTGGGTTGCTTGTCCTGTGTTTGAGTTACACCAGTTCTTCGCGTGTTCTGGGTACATGTTCTTTCTCAGATATATTTCTGAAAATATGGTTTCTCCTAGAATGGAGCATGTCATTTTCTTAACTATACCTTTTCAAGAGCACAAAATTTGAACTTTGGCTTGTTCAGTTTTTTATTTTTAAGATTCTATTTATTTACTTAAGAGGTAGAGTTACAGACAGTGAGAGGGAGAGACAGAGAGAGAAGTCTTCCATCCTCTGGTTCACTCCCCAAATGGCTTCAATGGGCACAGCTGGGCAGATCTGAAGCCAGAAGCCAGGAGCTTCTTCCAGGTCTCCAAGGGCTTGGGCCATCTTCCACTGCTTTTCCAGACCACAGCAGAGAGCTGGATCAGAAGTGGAGCAGCCTGGTCTTAAACTGGCGATCATATGGGATGGTGGCTTTACCTGCTATGCCACAGTGCCGGCCCTGATTTTTATTTGTTATCTAAGAAGGTTTCACCCAGCTCAAGGTCACAGAGTTTTCTTCTATATCATATTCTAGAATTGTTGAATTTGGCATAGAACGTGAGGTGAAGATGAGGCTCATAGTTTCTATGTGAATATACAGTTATTTCAGAATAAAAATTCCTTTTTCATTGAATAACCCAGGTACCTTTGTCAAAGTTCAAGCAAATATAGGGGAGGGGGTTTTCAAAAAGTTCATGGAAAATGGACATTCTCTTTTATTTTTATCTTTTAAAAATTTCTGAAGACTGATTTATTTATTTGACAGGCAGAGTTAGGAAGAGGGAGAGATAGAGAAAGAGACAGTGAGAGACTCTCCCATCAGCTGATTCACTCCCCAAATGACCACAGTAGCCAGGGCCAAAGTTGGGTCAGGCCAATGCCAGGAGCCTGGAGATCTATCCTGGTTTCCTACAGAGCATTCTCTTTTAATTCCATTTTCCACAACTCTTTGAGGAGCCCTCATATGTGTGACTCTATTTCTGGACTTTCTGTTCCATTGATCTGCATCTTTATATCAATACCATATTATCTTGATTATTGTAGCTTCACAGTAATATTGAAGAGAAGTAGTTTATGTGCTCCAACTTTTTTTCAGTATTACTTTTACTTTTATAGTTTTTGATTGTTCTTAGTCTGTTTTCTGTTGCTATAACAGAATACCTCAAATGCGAATTTATGAAGAAGAGAGATCTATTTTGGCTCATGGTTCTGGATACCAGGTGGCCGTAGGGGCCTCAGTTGCATTGTAACGCAAGGATGTCATCGTAGGGTGGGATGGCATGAGGAGGGGGGAACGTGTGAGTGTAGAAGAGAGAAAGTACTCCCATGACAGTTAACCCATTCCCAAGGGAAAAGCATTGATCCATCCATAAGTGGTCAATGATCCATTCACAAGACCCAAAAGCTCCCCTTCAACCCATCTCCCAACATGGCTGCAGTGAGGAATTGAACCTCAATGTGGGTTTCAGTGGGAACAAACCATATTCAAACCGTAGCACTTTTCTCTATAAATTTAAGATGTAGCTCATCAAATTTACATTGAACCTTCAGGGATTTTGATCCAAATTCCATTGAGTTTGTAAATTAATTTGAGTCAACATTAGATCTTTCCATTTGCTAATCCCTAAACATAGTATAACACTCAATGCATATATGTCTTTCTACTTTGTCTAAGCAATATTTTGTAATTTTCAGTGTATGATATTGTACATTGTCAATTTTCTTCTTCACAATTTAATATTGTTGGCAATATTATCAATGACATTTAAAATTTTTACTTTACAAATGTTTGATGTATGAGTATGATAGACAATTACTCCCACTTACTAAAGTTTTACCCGACTTTGTAAATTTTCATCATAGATTTGTACCATTTGTATACCTTTTGACTTACTGTGCTAGATGGGGCCTTAACTATAAATTTTAGTGAAAGTGGTAAACACACACATTCTTGTCTCTCCCCAATCTTGGGGAAGGCATTCCATCTTTCATCATTAATATGAGGTTAGCTGTAGGGATTTCATAGACTCCCTTAATCTAGTTGAGGAAATTCCCTGATTCTTAGCTGGCTAAGAATTTTTATTATAAGTTCATGCTGAATTTTATCCAGTGCTTTTTCTGTATCAAACCTATTGCAATTAATTCTGCTATAACATCACCCACATGTTTCTAGAAAACATCATGCTATTTAAAATCTTGCTAGAAAAGCCACAAAAAATTGAGGTGACAGGCACGAGAACCAAACTTTTAATTGGTGATACACACACAGGACTCAGTAAAAATAGTATTAGCATTTTATAAATGTTAATTGATTATTAAATGCACAAATACTACAATCAATATAGAACTTCATCTTGAAAAAAAAACATAAAGTTTCAGCTTATGAGCTAAAGCAAAGTTGCGGAAAGTCTACATGAATCTGCATAAATGAGGAAGATGTGTGTGGTTCATAACACATGTAGTCATCTTAAGTAATTGGTAGATGATTGAGATGTATGTCTGTGTGCTTTCTGTGTAACACTGCATGGCTCATTTCCACTGGATAAAGTTTCTACACTCACCTGTGCCCTCACAGACAAAATTCAAATTCCTCTCTAATATATCGATTGCATTGGAGCAAATTTGCATTTCAAAGCAAGTGTTAGTACAGAACTAACTACAGTTTTTCTTTTTTGCTATTTGTCAATAAGATGAAATGCGTTTGTTAATTTTTGCATGTTACATTAGTCCCTTGATCCTTGGATAAGCCCATTTGTCATGATGTATGCTCACATCTAGATTTTGCAAGATGTCATTTGGTAAAATTTTGTTAGGGATTTGTGTGCAGATATTTGTGTAGTTCTTTTTTGTGGCATTGCATTGTCTTTCCATGGTTTTGATATCGGGATAATGCTATCCATGGAAATTGAATGGGATATGTTCCTCCTCCTGTATTTTCTGCAGTGTGTGTAGAATTGGCATTGCTTATTCTGTAAATGCATAGAATTCATAATTCAAGTCAGCAGGCCTGAAGTTTTCCTTGTCTGAGATTTTTAAATTATGAATACAATTTTTAATACACAAAAGGCTCATCTATTTTTTAAATATACTTTGGTAGTTTGTATCTTTCTTGGAATTTTTCAATTCATATAAGTTTTTAAAAATCACTGACTCATTTATTTCTAATAATCCCCTATATTCCTTTTACAGTCTGTAGGATATGTAGTGATGGCTCTTCTGTAACTTCTACTCTTGGTAATTTGTATGTCTACTTTTATCATTCATTGGTACATCTAGAACTTTCTCAATTTTGTTGGTCCATTAAAGAATGAGATGTTTTCCTCAATTACTTATATCTGTTTTTTACATCAGTAATGTCTGATTTTCATTATATCTTTCATTATATAGTTTTTGAATTTTGATAGCTTCTTTTTTTCTTTCAAATAAGGTTAGATCATTAATTTTTGCCCCTTCTTCTTTTCTTTCTTTAATCTCCATGTTAGACCACATATTTGATATGTTTTGTCTTTATTCAGTTCATAGTATTTCCAGACCACAATATTTTCTTATTCCTCTTGTGATTTCCCCTTTGATTTGTGAATTATTTAGAAATGCTTTCAATTTCTATTTTTTTGGTAGATTTTCTGGATATTTTTCTATTGATTTCTGGTTTAGTCATTGCAATCAGAGAACATAACCCTTTCTCCTTAATTCCTTATTTTATGAACCAGAGTATGGGCTATCTTGGTGAATGACCCATACAAACTTGAGAAATACATAGATTCCACTAAAATGTCATTTAATTTTTGCTTATGTAAAAAATGTTTTGTTTGTATGTATTCACTTATTTGAAAGACAGAATGACAGGGAGGGCAAGAGAGAGAGAGAGATCTTCCATGTGTTGGTTCACTCCCCAAATACTTCCACAACATCCAAGGCTGGGTCAGGACAAAGCCAGGAACAGAAACTCCATCCAGGTCTCCCACAAGGGTGGCAGGAACCCAGGTACTTGGACCATCACCTGCTGCCTCCCAGGCTCTTTAGTAGGAAGCTGGATCTGAAGTGCAGAGTGTAGCCAGGATTCCAACCTGGTACTCTGATACAGGATACCCACTGAGACCATGTCCACTGTAATTTTACCTTATTGAAGGTTAGTGATATTGCAGTATATGTTTAATTAGATACCTGGTGAGAAAAAGCTTTTATTTTAGTATTTAAAGACTTCTGTACATTCCCACACTGGTTTGTTTTAAGCTGCCAATGTGATGGCACTAAATGTGAAGTTGGGATGAGATGCACACAAGTTGCTTCCACTCATCAATGCAAATGGGCCCAGCAAACCACTATGGTGGTTTTATTCAAATCTTCTATGTTTTTACTGAATCTTTTGCTTCCACATTTTTTCAGTCACCGAGAAGTGAATGTTTTAAGATTCCATCAATGATTGTTGATTTTTTGCATTTATCTTTTTCAACTCTTTCAGTCTTTTCTTTAATGTATCTTAAAGTTTTATTATTAAGTATATACACACACACACACACACACACACACACACATATATATATATATATATATACACACACACACATTTAGGTATATTGTGCTCTCTCTCTCTTATTTTTTTGACAGGCAGAGATAGACAGTGAGAGAGAGACAGAGAGAAAGGTCTTCCTTCCGTTGGTTCGCCCCCCCAATTGGCCACCATGGCTGGCGCACTGAGCCAATCCAAAGTCAGGAGCCAGGTGCTTCTCCTGGTCTCCCATGCAGGTGCAGGTCCCAAGCACTTGGGCCATCCTCCACTGCACTCCTGGGCCGCAGCAGAGAGCTGGACTGGAAGAGGAGCAACCGGGACAGAACCGGTGCCCCAACCGGGACTAGAACCCCGGGGTGCTGGTGCCGCAGGCGGAGGATTAGCCTAGTAAGCTGTGGAGCCGGCTATGTTCTCTTGATAAGTAGATCCTTTTATCCTTATGAAATATACTTGCTTTTCATTGATAATGTTGCTTACTTTGAAATCAATTTGTCTGATACTAAGATACTTACCCTACCCTTCTTTGGATTGGCATTTATATGATATAACATTTTCATCCCTTTACTTCAAAGAAATTGTTTTAGAATAACTTTAGATTCACAGAATATTTGAAAACATAGTAGTGAGATTTCCTGTATACTTTTCACCCATCTCTTCCTAATGTTAACATCTTTCATATATTTGGTATGTTTGTCAAAATTAGAAAATTAACATCAGTTCACTCTCTTTAACTAATCTGCAGACTTTATTAGGATTTCCTCAGGTTTCCGCTAATGTAATTTTTTTTTTTTTGGTTCTAGAATCCAATCCAATAATCAGCATTTGTGTTTACTGTTATCACTGTGGCATCATCAGCTCTGTGACAATTTCTCAGTCTTTTCTGTTTGTGCCTGCCTTTAGACTTAAGAAGGGTATTGTTCAGGCACTGTGCAGACTGTTCCTTAAGTTTTTTTTTTTTTAATGCTTTCATGGTTATGCTGCATCAGGGAAGGTGACATGTCCCTGTGACCACATCGGTTAAGGGGGCAAATGGTATCAAGTGACGCCACTGCCGATAGCTCCCATCACTTGGCTGAGTCTGTCAGGTTTTTCCAACATACAACTACTATTTTCCTCTTTCCCCACTCTGCTCACCAGAAGTGAGTCGCCAAGTCCTCCCCTTAAGGAGGAAGTGAGTTCTACTTCCTGCAGGAAATGGGGAGTAGTTAGCAGAAGCTCTCTTCCATCCCCCCACTCCTTTGCTTATTTGAAACTTTTTCTCTAACAGTGGAAAACTAGCTTCTGCAAATGACTAGTTCATTTTTAAAAACTGTCGGAGTTCCTAACCTGCATCCTTGGGAGAAACACCTTTCCCACCTACCCTCTGTATTTATGTGCAGTTCTTCCTGTTTTCACTCAGGTCAGCACCTTTCTCCCAGTGGTATGCCACATATTTATACTTGGGTTACGTTTGGCGTAGTCAGTAGTCCATCCTGGAATCTCTCAACATCCTTATTGACATTTTTAAAGATTTCCTGCTATAAAGCTTGTTCCTGGAGATGTATAGTTCTGTAGATCTTGGAAAAAGCCACATCATGTTCCATACATCATGATCATCCTGTATGACCCTAGCACCATACAGAGCAGTCCTTGTGCATCCCTTTCTAGTTGGCCCTGCCCACTCCCTAATCCTTAACAGCCACTGACCTCTCCTCTGTCCCCATAGTTCTGTCTTCTATAATATCATTTCAATGGCATTGTGCAATATATGCAGCCTTTAGCGTTAGCTTTTTTTTTCCTTTCAGCAAAATGCATTTAAGATTTATTCATGTTGTGTAAATAAACGGCTCATTCTTTATTCCATTTATAGCTATATCACAATTTGATTATTCAACAATTTTTACCTGTTGAAGAACACCTTGTTAACCTTGTACTTCATCCTCTCTGTGCCCATTTTTTTTTTTGAAGATTTTCTTTATTGCAGAGGTAGAGTTACAGACAGTGAGAGGGAGAGACAGAGAAACGTCTTCATCTGCTGGTTCACTCCCCAAATGGCTGCAACAGCCAGAGCTGGAGCAATCCAAAGCCAGGAGCCAGGAGATTCTACTGGGTCTCCCATGCAGGTACTGGGGCCCAAGCACTTGGGCCATCTTCTACTGCTTTCCCAGGCCATAGCAGAGAGCTAGATCAGAAGAGGAGCAGCCGGGTCTTGAACTGTCACCCACATGGGATGTTGGCACTGCAGGCAGAGTATTAACCTACTGCACCACAGTGCCAGCCCCATGTCCAATGTTTAAAATGTACTTGCTTTGGATCATGTACAGATGTTTCTTATTTTCATACCCAATCTGACACTTTGCTTTCTTAATTTTAATATTTATAGCATTTATATTTAGTGTAATTTTAATGTTGTTAAGTTTACCACCTGAATTTGTGGATTTTGTCTCATCTATTTGTTCTTTTATCTCTATCTTCTTTTAGATTGATTCAACTTATTATAACTACACTTTATATCTACTACACCTTTGTTTTCTTTTCTTTTAATTTTTTTTTACAGGCAGAGTTAGACAGCGAGAGAGAGAGACAGAGAGAAAGGTCTTCCTTTTTCTGTTGGTTCACTCCCAAAATGGCCACTATGGCTGGCACGCTGTGCCAATCTGAAGCCAGGAGCCAGGTGCTCCCTCCTGGTCTCCCTCGTGGGTGCAGGGCCATAAGTACTTGGGCCATCCTCCACTGCCTTCTCAGGCCACAGCAGAGAGCTGGACTGGAAGAGGAGCAACCGGGACAGAATCTGGCACCCCAACCGGGACTAGAACCCTGTGTGCCACAGACAGAGGATTAGCCAAGTGAGCCGCGGCACTGGCCATGTTTTCTTTTCTAAGTGGTTGTTTTATTGTTTACAGCATACATCTTTAATTTCACTTTCAATGATACCATTCCACTTTACCTATTCACCAGAATTTTACAACAGTGTACTTAAATTGATTCTCTTCCTTTTTGCTATTGTTCTCATGTGTTTTATTACTTTTATTAAGTTTTAATGTAGAGGTGCTGAGTTAAGAATGATGTCTAATTAGACAGCTCAGGATAATATCCTGGCTCTGTTCTCACATATCTGTTCTCAGTGTCATTGTCTGAAGACAACCTGAAAATTGTCATTGTCTAGGAATACCAGGTGTACTAGCAGGAACAAGTGACATAAAGCATGGCGTGCATGGCCAACTATAGCCGGCACTCAGGAAGCCGGGAATCCAATGTCCCTTGTGTGCTGAACACCAAAACCCGTTCTCAGTTGTGGAGAGCTGAAGTGAGCGGATGCCCAGCTCCGCTCACACCCCACTGCTTGCTCCTCAGGGTCTTAGCCTGGGTGGCCCTAGTAGTCAGAAGCCAGTGCCAAAAGGAACCACGGTGCCAAACAGAAGGAGCCCATCTCTGCCAGCACCAATGGGCATAACTGATTCTTATTTCAAAGGAGGAAATTAAATGAAAAAAAAATCAGTTCTGGTTAATGTAAACTCCTTAACTCACAAGAAGCACGTTACTGAGGGATCTTCAGTAAACTCCAGGAACGAAGCTCGGGGTGTCGACCGCAGGTCAGATGCCTGCTGGTGAATGGACCCTTCAGGGCTGCCGACTTTGCCCCCCGCCCCATGGCTGCCTCTACCCTTGGGCTGTCAGCTTAGATGACCTCTGAGGGCAGACACACCTGCGTGTGAACCAAGGCCCCTTGTTCAACAGCTGTGACCTGGGGACGTCTCCAGGACTACTAGTCCTTAGTTTCCTAATCTGTAACATGTGAATAAAAAAGAAACTGTCTTCAGACACTGTTTGGAGCCACTCGGTGAAATCATGTCTTTTAGTTAGAGTAGTGGGATAACGTTCTGAAGCAGTAACCGTGTCTTCCTCCCTCTCCCTCGCTTTCATTTATTCCTTAGTCCCTTCTGCTTTCATAGCAGGCCTCGGTTAGAAATAGAGCAGCAGAGGAAAGACAACCAAGAGTCTTTTTCTGACTTTAAATTTCCAGAAGCCCAGGCCACAGAGTGGGAGGAAGTGCAGAGGTGGGAGAGGGCAGGGTGGTGGACCCCAGGGTACACCTGCTGCGGGAGCGCTGGAAACACTGTGGGCTGGAGCAGGGAGGTGGACAGAGGGGACCAGAGATGGAGGCCCATCAGGCACCTGAGGAAGGGACCCTGCTTCCAGACAAGCCCCAAGGGGGCAGCAAAGCCTCAGCTGGTTTTTTGGGGTCCACCAGAGTCTGGGGGTTGGGGCAGAGGCAGGGTGACAGGACTCCACTGCCTGGGCCAGCCTCCAAGCCCGACTGCCTGGGTGGTGTGTCCGGGATCACAGGGCCCAGGCTGCCCCATGAGGGATGCTGCCGATGGAGGCAAGATTTACAGAGTTGGCTCCACACACTTGAGGGTTCAGAATGCAAACCCGATGGAATGTGGGGACAGGAGTGTGGTCACCCTGGAGGTGACCTGCAGGAACAAAGCTTCTGGAACCAGACATCGGGGTATGCGTGTGTGTGTATGCACATGTGTGTGTGCATGGGGGTTACATATGCACATATGTGTGCATGTCCGTATGTGTGTGCATGTGTGTGCACGGGGAGTGTGTGCATGTATGCATGTGTGTGTATGGGAGTGCGTGTGTGCATGGGTGTGTTTGTGTGCATGGGTGTGAGTGTATGCACATGTGTTTGTGCACAGGGGTGCATGTGTGTGTGAGTGTGTGCACGGGGGCTGAACTGTGTGTGCATGTATGTGCATGTGTGTGTGTAGGGGTGATGTGAAAGCTTTCTCTGCCCCTGTTTCTTGGCAGCTGTGTTTCTGCAGGTTAAAGAGCATGTAACGTTGGGATGTTTGCTGAGTAGTAATAACACGACAGCACTCACCCAAGGCCTCGGGTGTGGACGGTGATTTCTGCTGTCCACCCAGGAGCTGGATCTCAGGAAGGGAGCTCCTGCGAATCAAAACCCTTTCCCTCACAGGACCTGGTGGAGAGAAGGAATCATTCTCTCTCTCTCTCTCTCTCTCTTTCTAAAATATTTATTTATTTATTTGAAAAACAGAGTTACAGAGAGAGGTAGAGACAGAGGGAGAGGTCTTCCATCTGCTGGTTCACTCCCCAGATGGCTGCAACGGCCAGAGCTGTGCTAATCCAAAGCCAGAAGCTTCCTCGGGATCTCCCACACGGGTGCAGGGGCCCAAGGAGTTGGGCCATCTTCCACTGCTTTCCCATGCCATAGCAGAGAACTGGATGGGAAGTGGAGCAGCTGGGACTCGAACTGGTACCCATATGGGATGATGGCACTGCAGGCGGTGGCTTTACCCACTATGCCACAGTGCCGGCCCCAAGAATCATCTCTTTTAAAACATAACATTTGCACCCCAGAATTTATTGAGCCCGCTGCTGTGGATGGGCACCCTGGGGAGAAGAGCAAGTCAGCGAGGGGCCCTGCCCTTGTGGATCTGGAGGTCCAGAGCTGTGAACACACATTAACGAGAGCAAGGCAGGAATCCCTACACCATCACTGTTTGTAGTCAGTGGCCAAAGCTGTGGCTCTGGATTTACCCTGGAAGCCTGACTTGTCCCCAGCGCCTCTTGTGACTACTCACCATCAATCTATCAGTCCATCAGTCAGTTACCTGAGAGCTGCCCATTGAGCACAGCCGGGGTGCCAGGGGTCCCTGGCCCCTGTGAGCCATGCACATACAGGGGCCAAGCAATCCACATGCTGCAGTGGACATGTGAGCACTTGGAAGACCCAGGAAGCTGGCCCTGGGTCTGGTAACTTCTACAACTGGCTTTGTGGTGGTGCTGGCTGCTGCCGCCATCAGTTAGACAAGCTGTACCTGTGTGCAGGCTGGGCTCAGGGCGTCCTCACAGAGTGGCAAGCATGGACGGAGCTGCAGGCCTACTTTCTCATCACCCAGAGTCCCCTTCACAATGCTCACCAAGGCTCTGCCCATCTCCTCTGCTGCTCAGTGACGTTTGAGATGCCTGCCGCCACAGGACGTGTCCAGTCCTACGCACTGAATATGATGGCTGTGCTCTCTCTCTCTCACACACATACACACACACACTCAATGCCTTCTCCTTCTTCACTAAACACGTCTCATGTGGCTGTAACTTTGGCCGTCCGAGGTGCGACCGTAGCACTAGTGTGTGTTTCTTTTTCTTTCTCACAATGTCACGGATGGATTTGTTGATGCCCTAGACCTCAGCGACCTCACTGTACAATTTTTTTTCTTTCCTTGTTAGGTGGAGACCTTTCACTTCCGGGAAGCCCGCTTTACAGCCTCTCTTGGGCAAATCCAAGTTGCCGACTGCTCTTGTGCTCGGGGGCCATTAGTGAGTGAGACGCGACCTTGTGACGGTTGACCTGGTGGCTACTGAATGACTGGTGGCAGGGAGCCCACCAGTGTGGACACACGTGGCTCAGGGATGACCTGCATTCTAGCAGGGAGGGGCAGCGGGAAGGAAGAGAGTCCATCCGTCTACTCAGAGTGGTGTGCAGATTAAAGCTCAGGAATTGGATTTCTGGAATTTTCCATTCAGTGCTTTTGACAGTGCTTGGATGCAAGTAAGTAAAACCGTGGAGAGCGAAACCACAACGGAGAGGGACCATGGGGTATCCACTCACCCTCTTGCATAAACAAGTGCATTTTTTTAAAAAGATTTGTTTATTTATTCAAAAGTCAGAGTTAGAGGGAGGGAGGGGGACAGAAAGAAAGACAGACACACACACACACACACACAGAGAGAGAGAGAGAGAGAGAGAGAGAGAGGAAAGCTTGATCTACCATCCACTGGTTCACTCTCCAGATGACTTCAATGGCCGGGGCTGAGCCAGGCTGAATACAGGAGCCACGAGCTTCATCCCGGTCTCCCTTGTGGGTGGCAGAAATCCAAACACATGGGCCATCTTCTGCTGCTTTCCCCAGGCACACCAGCAGGGAGCTGGACAGGAGGTAGGGCAAGCATGAGCCGGTGCCCACATGGGATGCCGGTGTTGCAGGCGGCAGCTTTACCTGCTACACCACAGTGCCGGCCCCAACAAGTGCATTTTAAGACAAACATTCCATATTTATCCTAAATGGGGAGCTCCCATCATTTGACAAATATAGGAGATCGTCTTAAAGGACATACAAGGACAAAACAACAGGTGCAATCGTAGCTGAAGTCGGTGCCCCAGCCAGGCTCGCTATGCAGGGCGCCTCAGGCTGATGAGCAATGTGAAGGAAAGCATTTTCTCATCGCGGAAGCAACAGGTCACCTGCTTCCTTGTACCGCAGCTCTCATCTTGGCCTGCCTTTCACGCCCCACCCCCTTTGCGGACAGGTTGTTCCACCAGCCCCAACTCGGCCACACCCCGTAGTGCGGCTTCCGCCCTGGGATGGGCTTTCCCTCCTCTGCTGCTTTCCCTCTCCCAGTCTCTTACACCTGCTTCCTGGGACTGCCTCTTTGGTGAGCCACCTGTGGGCAGGCTCTGCTCTCAGGAACGCGCAGGACAAAGGACACTGTCTCAGTGGCACCCCAAGCCGCCTTGTGCACGGGACCTGGGATGCTGACTCCATTACCTGCTAACCGGGAACCCTGAAGCAGGCTGATTGGTGGCAATTTTGGGTCTGTTCCTCCATGTGAAGTGGTGGTAACTGCTCACCCAACTGGGTCGTAAGAGGAGTTGATGAGCCTGTGGCACCAGTGGGGCCAGCTCTCACTGTTGGTGTCCAGTGGAGGAGCCCAGCCAGGAGCCCGTGCTAGAGCAGTGTTGACAGGTGGATCCTGCCTATGCCTGCAGAGCACCCAGGAGTGCGCACCTCGGCCAGAGCCCACACAGAGCCAGCGTCCTGGAGGCTGGCCCACGGCTGGCTATCTTGTTGGAGATGTGGGAGTGGCTGCTTTCCTCCCAGGAGGTCAGCAGCCGCTGTCCCCCGGGTGATGGATGCCCCTGGGGCTGTCCTTCCCTGGGTGCTCCTGAAACCTCTGGTGCCCATGGCTGCCAGCTCAGCCCTGGTCCTTGTCTTCTGCCTCATCTGTCATCACGCCCCCCTGGCCTCATCTCTGAGCTGCAGCCCTTCCATGTGCACCCAGCGTGTGGTCCAGCCACCACCAACAGCACGGCCGGGCCCCCGACGTCCAAGGCCCTCTGAGCTTTGGACATGCAGTGCCCATTCGTTGTTCCTCTGAGAAGTATTCTTGCTTCAGGCAAAGCTTCCTGCCCTAGAAGCCGCCCCCAGCATTCCCCGGGGGCAGGGGTCTTCCTTGCAGAGACCCTCCCCCAGAACACCCTGCTGCCACACAAGCTCACCTCCCTCCTGCAGACCCAGGCTGGGCTCCGTCGGCTGCCCAGGCTCAGCATGTAGAGTAGGCCATGCATGGCCACATCCCATACTCCCCACTTCCTCACCTGCTCTGCACTAGGGGTGGCCTGAAGCACCCAACGTTCAGCTTCAGCAGGCTCAGCTGCTGACACACTGGTCTGTTTGCTGTCCGGCAATTGTATCAGACTCATCGCTGCCTCAGGGCCTTTGCACTGGCTGCTTGCTCTGCCGGAATGGTCTTCCCTCCTCCTGTCATTCAGACATCGCCTGTGGGCCACCACTTTAAAGAACACCCCTGCCCACCAATCTGCAGTCATCTTTTGGGAATATTTTCTTCTTATGAGCGCGTGCTCTGCCCCCACCACAGCTATGTAAGGATAAGAACCTTGCTCCTGTTGCTGTCCCTGTTTCTCTAAGCGCTAACACACAGCCTGGTCCGTGGGGGTGTCTGTACGTGCTTGTTGAATGGACAAATGAGCTAATCAATGAGAAAGCAAGCTACTTATCCTTTTAAAAAATAATTATTTTATTTATTTGAAAGGCAGAGCTACAGAAAGACAGAGGGAGAGACAGAGAGATCTTCCATCTGCTGGTCCATTCCCCAGATGGCTGCCATGGCCAGGGCTGGGCCAGGCCAAAGCCAGGAGCCTGGAACTCCATCCAAGTCCCCCACGTGGCTGGGAAGGACTCCAGTACTTGGGCCATCTTCCTCTGCTTTCCCAGGTCCACTAGCAGGGAGCTGGATAAGCAGTGGAGCAGCCAGGACATAAACCTGTGCTCATACTGGGTGTCAGAATTGCAGGCAGTGCCTAACCCACTGTACCACAATGCCGGCCCCTAACTTGGGGCTCTTAACCTTGGGATTGGTCCCGACCTCCCATCCCTGTGAGCTTCTCAAAACTTTCCCTGCTGCTGCTGGGAATGACGCCACTCCCAGAGAGCTCCATGACTTGCAGCTCCATGCTGGCTATGGCATGGCGTTACCTCCAGAGGGAGGGAGACTGGGTCTCAGTGGACCACGGAGACCACGTGCACGTGTGAGTGACCTCAGCCCTCGCCCTGGCATTTGGTCCCGGCTACATCGTGTTCCTTTCCCAATTCTGGCATTGAAAAACACAATCTTCCCATTTTATAAAATCAGGACTTGAAAGATATCTTGAAAAACTTGCAGGTGGGGCCACAATGGACCTCTTGGTCTCTACAGGAAGCTGAGCAGAACTGTCCAGGGTCCTGCTTGCTCCAGCCCCCGTCTGCCTTCTGTGCCTGCATGTAGGACTCTAGGTTGCAAGAACCATGCCTCCCAATCACTCTCCTAGAAGCACGGGGCTCCGAGGTCACCCCTCTGTGGTCAGGCAGCTTCGGGACATGGTCAAGGTCCCTGCATTGCACATCCCTTAAAGGACTGTGTTTCATCAAGAAAAGGGTTTCCTGTTCTACTGCCTAAGCTGGTGCTGAGCTTGGGATGTCCCTGCCAAAACTCAGGTTCGGCTTTAATCCCGGTTGTGAGGTTGTAAGAGGTGAGGACTTTAAGAAGTCACGAGGACTCTGCCTTTGTGAATGGGTTCATCCATTCACAAATTCCCAAGGTCCCTCTCAGGAGGGTGAACTGGTGATCAGAGGCAGTCTGGCTCTGGCTCTTGGAGGTGATCCTGTCACCACGGGATGCTCAGAGCCATCCAGGCTCTGAGGAGTCCCCATCAACACAACGGCTCTCCCCAGATGCAGCTGCCTCCAAACCATGGTCCCAAACAAACCTCTTCTCAAATTACCCACCTAAGGCGTTCTGTTATAGCCATAGACATGCAGTCATGAGTGTTTTTAAGTAAATGTAGTTTTTTTTTTCTGCCTAAAGAATGAAATAACTGTGTCCCTCCAGAAAAATGTGCCAGGCAGTCCCGAGGCTATGAATGTCCTGGGGACATCATCCCAGGGAACACTTTTTTTTTTAAGGAGCTCTGTGTCTTTTTTTAAGATTTATTTATTTATTTGAGAGGCAGAGGCAGAGAGAGAGAGAGAGAGGGAGAGAGAGAGAGAGAGAAAGAGAGAGTAGTGTCTTCCATCTGCTAGTTCACTCAGCAGATGGCTGCAACAGCCGGAGCTGCGCTGATCCAAAGCCAGGAACCAGGAGCTTCTTCCGGGTCTCCCAGCTGGGTACAGGGGCCCAAGGAGTTGGGCCATCTTCCACTGCTTTCTCAGGCCATAGCAGTGAGCTGGATCAGAAGTGGAGCAGCCGAGACTGGAACTGGCGCCCATATGGTATGCTGGCTCTGCAGGTGACAACTTTACCCACTATGCCACAGTGCCAGCCCTGTTTTTTTTTAATATTTATTTTATTTATTTGCAAGGGAGAGTTACAGAGAGAAAGAAGAAGAAGAAGAAGAAGAAGAAGAAGAAGAAGAAGAAGAAGAAGGAGAAGGAGAAGGAGAAGGAGAAGGAGAAGGAGAAGGAGAAGGAGAAGGAGAAGGAGAAGGAGAAGGAGAAGAAGGAGAAGAAGAAAAGAGAGAGAGAGGGAGAGAGAGAGAGGGAGGGGGATCTTCCACCCACTGGTTCACTCCACAAATGGCTGCAATGGCAGGAGCTGGGTCAATCTGAAGCCAGGAGCCAGGAGCTTTCTCTGGGTCTCGCACGCGGGTGCAGGTGCCCAAGGACTTGGGCCATTTTCCACTGCTCTTCCAAGGCCATAGCAGAGCTGGATGGGAAGTGGAGCAGCCAGGACTCGAACCGGTGCCCATAAGTGATGCCAGCGCTGCAGGAGGTGCCTTTATGCACTAGACCCCAGCGCCGGCCCCCCAGGGGCCCCCAGGAGACACAGGGTGCTCTCAGTGCTGCTGCTATTTACACCCTCAGCTGTTTTGCTGAATCTTCAAAGGTCTTAACTTGGGGCCACATTTCACCATTGGCCACTGAACACTATCTTCAAATGCCCTTGGTACTGGTGGTGTCAACCCGGCTCTCCGAGCGACAAGTTCCCTGGGTTTGCCCCCAGCATTTATATGCGCAAGGGGCCACGCCCCACGGCCTCATGTGGCTTGGCTGGCTCGTGGCATGTGGTCCGGAGAAGACCATTCTCAGCTTGTATGAGCAGCGCTGCCCTCGGAAACTTTTTTCTGCTTCTGGCTTATGAAGGATTCTGGAGAGTTCAGACACCAATCGATCGCACGCATTCCAGCAGAGTGTGGGCTAACAACGGGGCCGGTGGGCCATGCATCTTAAAACAGCTGCACGGCGACTTTAATTGTCGGGATGCTCGGGAGAAGAAGATGACCTTACGGGGCATTCTGTAGAAGAGAATAGTCTATATATTAAAAGGCAGCAAATGATTCATAACTGCTTAGCGGCTGGGCCTATGGGTCCATGTTTCCCATGTGGATTTTTTTTTTCTGCATTGCAAACTCTTACATTAAATTGTGATAAATGAAGAGTGGGGGCTACTCATACAAATCAATGACTCCAGTGTGTGTGTCATTAGCCTGAGAGATGCAGGCAGCGGTCAGTCCCATAAATCATGTGATGATCTGCTGTCTGCAACACGATACAAGCAAGCAGGCGCATTAGGGAGGTTAAGGAATGAAATTAATCTGTGCATTTTCCACTCCCCCTTCCTCCTTCCCCATCACCTGGTCATACGGAAAGAATTAAAATCACATGATCCGAACTAAACCAGCTCCAGAACAGTAAATTGGTTAAGTTTGACTTCACCTTTCGACTTCAAGTTAATTATGTATTAGGGGATTAATTTATTCACAGGCACTGAGAAGGGAGATGGAGAACCAAGGGGAGCCAGCCAAGGCCTCTCATCCAGGTGCCAAGGTTATTAATTGCCCTGCCTGTGCACGGGCTACCTGGGCAGATCCTGGGGTGGGGGTGGGGGCACCGTGGATAGTCCATGTGGTGTCTGGCTCCAAGCATCCGCCACCCAGGCAGGCTGTTGCACTCATTTGGGTTTCAGAAGAGGCTGCAGCCCATGGTGCACAAGGATGCCTGGGAATCTCAGTGGCTGGAACATTCTGGAAGCCGGGATGCAGACAGAGCCTCGGCGCAGGACGCGGAGTGACATTGCACTCCAGGTCATCACTGATGCCTCTCACGAGCCTTGGCTCCAGCTCCTCCAATGTGAGGATGCTCTCCACTTGCAAAGCTGACCACTGTCCTCCCCGGATCAGACTGGCACAACTCCAGGGCCCTGCCTCTCCCTAGCAGGCCCCTATGGAACACGAGTCGCCTCCACACACAGCCTTCAAACACCCAGGACAGGGCTGGCTTTCTCCCTAGGTGCCCATCTGCCACAGTGCCTATTAAACAACCTCACTTGCAGGCTGTGCACCATTGAGGTCTTCTTTGGAAGTCAGTCTGGGTCCCTTCCTTGGGTGAGAAGCGCTGGAGGTGATGAGCTCGCTCTGGGGCTGCTGGAGCTGAGAACCAAGGCAGAGAAGTGAGCTCCTTTCTGGCTGCAGCTGCCCGGTGGAGCAGGCAGGAGATGGGGTGCGTCACTTCTGACCACACTCAGAGGAGCCCACACTCTGCCATCGCCTGTCTTGAGCCATGTGAGAGGACTCTCAGAAGTGTTTGTTTATTTGGCATTGAAAGGTAAGGGCGCTGCATGGATTTAACACACTGGCCTTATAAAAACTCATAATGTCCAGTACTTCTTAGCTCTTTGAGTGCTTTCTCACCCTTAGTGTTTAATTTTCCCAATGGCCTATGGGTTGGGTCCAAGGATTCCCATTTGACTCCTAGGGAAACTGAGGCCCAGGGTGTTTAATAGACTCAGACGGGCTCCTGTGTCTGGGAAGAGGGACACCGGGGGAGAGTGGAGCTATTTAGGGGTTTCCTTGGGGCTCTCTTTCTGGCAAAGCTACACGTAGATGCTGCTCAGAGCCCTTGCCTATTTCTGGAGACTCAAGGCAGCCCCCAAACCTGGGGGCTATGCCCCAACAGAATGAAAAAAATAAAATAAGCTGAGCATGCATCTGAAAATAAATAGCTTTCTTATAAAGCAGGGATTTCAGCTGCTCTTGAAAACTCGGGGTGGAGGAGGGCTGTGATGAGCCATGGCTCCCACTCAGAAGGGCATGAGCTGTCCTCGGCTGCGTGGGACTCACCGTGGCCAGCATTGCACAGCGGGACAGCTGCCCAGGTGATGCGCTAGGCCCGCTGCTCAGTGGTGCCCTGCCTCTGACCCTGCCGTCACCTGGCCTCACCTCTGTACCCTCTTCCTGGGATGGGCTTCCTGCCTCCCTGTCTGAGTGCTCCTTGGTCTGCACGCCCAGCTCAGGCCAGGTCCCCAGCCCCTCTTGTGGACTCTGGCGCTCCCACAGGAGTTCTCAGTGGGTGACACGGGTGGGAATGCCGGAGTCCAGAGCCTTGGAGCTGAGTCTGGAGTGAAAGTTAGATGCGGTTCTTGGACTTCCACATTCCAAACCAAAGCCAGAACTTCTGCTGCGTTTGAATGCTCTCATCCTTCCTTTTAAATAGGATCTATTTATTTATTTGAAAGTCAGAGTGACAGAAACATACACAAAGAGAGAGAGAGAGAGAGAGAGAGAGCGAGCGAGCGAGCTTCCATCCACTGGTTCACTCCCCAAATGGCCACCACACTAGGGCTGGGCCAGAACAAATCTAGGAGCCTGGCACTCCATTTGGGCCTCCCATGTGGGCGGCAGGGGCCCAAGAGCTCGAGCTATCTTCTGCTTTGCCCAGGTGCTTTAGAAGGAAGCTGGGTCAGAAGTGGAGCAGCCGGGATAGGAACCGGTGCCTGTGTCGGACGCTGGCGTCTCAGCCAGTGCCTTAACCCCGATGCCAAAACCCCAGCCTCTGTTTCTGGTTTTTCACCACCACCGAAGCTTTAGCAACCCCACGCATCTCCTCAAGATTGCATTCACAAGGTTTGTCCTGGAGCTCCATATATGCTCGCAGTGGGTCATGAAGCTCTCTCCTTGGTGGCCCTGGGACCCTTAGGGACCTTCAGGGGCTGCTGGGAAGTGCCAGCCACAGTCCGCACCCAGCCCCTGGGTGTATCTCTCAGAATCCACTGCTGTGCCTTTCCCTGAGCTGCCTGCAGAGGCTGGCACGGGCTGGGCACTCACGTCCCTCCTGCTGGCTGTGTCCCCACATGGAAGCCCCAGGGAGCCCCAGCTCACGGCCTGCTCGTCTCAGGCCCATTAAACCTCTCACTTCGTATTTCCTAATTCCTTTAAGAAATCCCAAACCTGTCTCCTCGGATGGAAATAAAATAAATGTAATATCTATTGCTATCGCTTAAACACAAATTATAGTATTTTTTATTAAATACTCTGTTGTCAAATGCTTGACATTCCTCATAATAGATAAAAAAGCAACTAAAACTAGTTATTTTCTGTTACCTTAGAGGCTTGCAACGTAGCTGGTATTGTATTTACTTGTTATGTTCTGCTTGTCGCATTTCATTAGAAGCGCGGGAATTATTCTCCCTATTAAATTAAAAAGCACTCTCCCCTCCCCCAGCTTCCCTTGAGTATCTATAAAAGGGGGCGGCCTAGGGGTGGGGGCCCTGGGGGCAGCCACCTGGTACCCAGGGCTACAGATCCTCTGCCAAGGCACCGTCTGGGCCCTGGCCGGCCCCGCCCACACACTTGGAATCCTGCCTGCTGGGTCAAGGGCACTTGTGCCATTCATCGAAGGCCTTGTGCAGGACTCTGCCTTGTCGTCTTCATGGCTGTACTGAAAGGCGGCCCGCTGCATCTGCTGTACCCATTTCACAGCTGAGGCAAGTCCCCCGGGAGAAGCAGCTCCTGAGCTGTGGCCCGGCTGGGACTGGAGGCCTGGCTCCCACCCCCACTCCCACAGCACACACACCTGGGGCTGCTGCCCGCCCAGGCGCTTGGCTGCTCTCTTACGCTCCAGGCACTGGTGCCTGGGGCAGCCCTTGGAGTAGCTGTACTGGGCTCTCTCCTTTCCGGAGCTGATGGAGCCACGGGCTGCAGAGGACAGGAGCTGGTCCATGGCTGTGCAGAGAGCAGGGGCGAGGGCAGGAGTGGCCCCCAAGTCTGTCTGACTGCATAGAGCGGTTCAGACGCAGCGAGGGAGGGTGCTCTTGTTTTGTTTTTTTTTTTTTTAAGTTTTTATTTACTTATTGAAGAGTCTGAGAAAGGGCTGGGCATTGTTCCCATCACCTGTTCACTTCCTAAGTGCTTGCCCTGGTGGGGGTGAAGTCAGGCATGGGGAATGCAATCCGGATCTCATATGAGTGGCAGAGACCCACGCCCTTGAGCCATCCCTGCTGGCTGCGTTAACAAGAACCTGGAGTAAAGATCGGAGGCGGACATTGAATCTAGGCGGTCAGATCTAGGACGTGGGGCCTGAACCCGCGTCTTAAACCCCTTGGGATTCGATGAAGTTCACAGTCGCCCCCCCCTGGGAGAGGTGTACTTCCCGCACTCTGTGAGCAGCTTGCTGCTTAGGGTGGTCCGGGCTGCCCCTGCTGTCTGTGGTCCATCTCCACACCCACAGGCCAAGGCCTCCAGGTCAGAGTTGGAGTTGGCTCTGTTCGCTGGTCGCCCTCCCTGAATTCACTGAACTCTGACCAGATGCTGCGCCGCCTGAGCCTGACCTTCCTTCCTCAACTATGTCTGGAATCAGAGATCCACCGGGCAGAATTCACAATGGCTTCAAGTGGAACTTGAGACACAGGGGTTCCTTTCAGTGCTGGGACAACACCTGGTTTATTCTGAGCCCTGCAGAGTTTGGAGGTTAGTGAGCCTACGCACTCTGCTCAGATACTCCCACCCTCCCAGCTGCTCCCCTCAGATACTCCCTCCCTCCCAGCTGCTCCCCTCAGATACTCCCACCCTCCCAGCTGCTCCCTTAAATGCTCCTGTTCTTTCAGTTGCTTTCTTCAGCCCTCCCAGCTGCTTCCTTCTCTCCCACTGTGGCACTTCTCTGAAGAGTCAGTGCCTCCAGGTCACCTACAAACCTTGAAGGTCATCTTGTCAAGAGCCTGGACAAGCTTGGGGTCTGGCAGAAGCTCCACTGGCCCATCTGCAGACTGTCAAGAGTGCCCTGAGGGTGGACACTGCTGTGTCCATGAAGGAGCTCTGGTTCCTTTCTATTTGAGGACTTCATCTGTTCCCGTTTCCCCTCTGCCTCTGCATTTAGCCTGTGGGCCCTGGCGTGACCTGCTCTTGCCACTTAATCCTGCAGAAAAGCTTCCAGGGGCTCCTGCTGTCTCGATGCAATGCATCCTTGGGCCCCAGCCACTCCACCCTCTGAAGGCTTTGTAGTTCCACAGCAGGTCTCATCTGAGCCTCCCTGGCCTAACACAAGCTTCCCAGAGCTGTGCTGATAACACCCAGCAGTGCAGAGAGCAGGGAGCAAGCTGATAAGGCCACGTGCACATCACGCCATGAGCCTCCTCAACAGAACAGCCTCCTCACCCTGGAGCCACAGCAGAGCTCCAGCTAAAGTCTAGGTATTTATGGAGAAGGACGATAAAAGAAAAAAAAATAGTCTTAAAATTCTTTGGGTGGAAAAGAAGAGGCCAAATGAGAAAGCTGTAGGCTTGATGCACGGACTTTGCCAGGGTCCCAACATGGCCACCAAAACTACTCTGATGGAAGCATTTCCTTCTCTGGGCAGTGAACACAGGGTGCAAGGAAGGGAAGGCCCCTGCTCTGTGACCCAGGCAACCCTGATTGGCTGCTCAGGTCTCCCCTACCAGGCCTGGGCTTCTCGGAGCCCCAAGGGGTTGATGAGTGGAAACTACACACTGTGCAGCTGGCCTCTGCTCCCCAAGGCCGGCACGGGGCTCCCCTGGGATGTGGCACTCTCTTGGAGAACATCTTGATGCAGATGAAGGGTGCTATGTGAATCAATAAATCGTAACTCTGTCGGACAGCACTTAGATAGGTAAATGCATGTATGTTATTCACTCAGCGAACCTTCCTAAAAATGATAATACACTCAATAGCTCACCGTGCTGACATATTTCAACTCAATTGATAATGGGTCGGGATTGAGCAAAGCTTCGAGAGTGAATTACCTTTTAGCCATGCCCTCGAGTTTAGGGTTGCAGCCACCAGCAAAATCAATGTCGAAGCCTTCTGATTGTCTCAGGCGATACCGACAGTGACTCCTAATGAAATAAACTATCGAAGCCTTTTAATCAGACCACCTGCCTGAGAGGAGAAAGCCGTCCGGGAGGAGGCTGGGCTCCAGGGACCTATTTTCCCCTCACCGGTCAACGCATGAGTGATTCTTTAATTGTAATAATGATGCGTTTACCCTGGACCCAGACACTCGGGCAGCAGGAGGCAGCAATTCTCTGGGGCAGAGGGTTGGCGTGACCTCAGCTGGGGCTGTGCAGGTCCCTGAGCAGGGCAGCATCACCAGGGGCACACCAGCGCCTCCAGGTTAGAGGCCGGTTTCACGCCCAGACATGTGATAAATCCTCTGTTGAAAGAAAACCTTGCAATAAAGGAGGCCCTGCTTTGTATCTGCATCATAGGGTCTACACTGCAGGCACGGGGGGGGGGGGACTACATGCATGCGGGTGCTGGTGGGCTTCTGTCCCTTGCCCCCTGCTCTTTCCTCCTCTCTGAACAGGGATGCCTCCGAAAAGTAGCTCTTTAGCATCCCTTAAAATACAGTCCAATAGGAGGGATCAACACTGATCTAGCATCAACACTGACCCAGCCGTTCCCTGCAAAGATTCCCTTTTGTGTGCACACACTTGTGGTTTGTGCAGCGTGCATTCATGCCTCATTCTCTGGGGCCTGTCCTCTGGTTTTCTTCAGAAATCCATGCTTATCTCACTCGAGTTGTGCTCCTGCCTCAGCTCCCTACTGGGCATAGGATCCAGACCTGAGCTAGCGAGACCAGCCAGTTCCGGCACCAAACCAATGCCAGCAACCAGAGTGACACTCAGGACCCCTGTGGTGACTAAACCCTGCAGGATGTGTCCTGGACGCAGCTGAAGAGCCCATCTGGGAACATAACCCACGCACACCAAGTGAGCCCAAGCTCCATGGCTACTTCCTGATGCCCATAAGAGAGATTCTTGCAGGATTCTTCAGAGTGTGATCCCGTAAGACCCCTATCTGTCTCCTCTCTTTCTTGTCATAGGAAACCAAAGAATCCTACTGCATTTCCACAAGGAAGAGCCCATGACCACTGGGAGACAGGGTTCCGTCCCTCCACACAGGAAGTCCTTCCAGGACTTCACTGAGGGAGAGGTCTAGAGTGACCAAGGCGTCCATCCAGGGAGATGCTGGCTTTTCAGCACTAGAAACAATTTTTTTTTACAAAGAGTCTTTAAAGAAGCCCAAGGAAAGAGTGAAGGACATGCATGAGAAAGGAATTTTTTTCTTGGAAGGCAAAATGAAAAAAAGGCACCTGTGCATCTGGTCATCTTCCATGCCCCCTGCCCCCCTGAAGCCCCATTTTCCTGATGTATCATAGTGACTGAGCCCACAGAGCAGCTACTGCTATGGACGGCTTTTCTGTGGCCCCAGGGTGCTTATATGGCCAAGCATGAGCCTCCCAGTAGCCACACCCCCCTGACCATCCCCACAAGAGAGCTTCCAGGTCTGGAGGGTGGATCTGCTCAGCTCAGATCCCAAGTAATTGGGCCAATGGGGATGACAAGCCAGGTACCTGAAACCAGGTAAGGCAAGCTGTTGGACGATGCTGAAGGCAAGCCAGCAGCATCTGAACTGTGTGCTCCCTCGAGTCTTGGTAGCAGCTGCCTTAACGTCCTGGACCACAGCCCCCACCGTCCCCCCAGCCTTCTCTTTTGAGCCAGAGACAGCAGGGTCACTTACAGCAGTGGAGGCACAGCCAGGGACCACACGCTTTCTGCACGAACCCTGCGCGGGAAGCGGGTGGGCGCCCAGCGCATCCCCCGGTGATGAATGCTTGTTGACATGACTAAACAAAGGTATTATTAGTAGATTACATCTGAGAGGCTGGACGCGTGCAGAAAGGAGGCAAGAGCAGCCCGGGGCCTTGCTCAACTCCCAATTACTCCACAAAAGCCTAAACCACCAGGTCAGGGATAAAAGTGAATAAATGTTTCTAAATTCTTATCTTAAACACACTTAAGCTTAAAGCTATTTAACTGGGGCTTTAAAAGCCTGTGCTTCGTGGAGCCCAGCTACCTGCCTCATTCTCTTGCTCTTATTTTTGCTTTTATCCTTTTAGTCTTGAAGAAGCCTAATTAGAAGCTTGAACAGGGCTCTCTCTCCCTGCCCTTAAATCAGTAATTGGCTTCAGTGCAGAGACTGTCAGGAAATTAACACATCACAACATGACAGCTGTTAATTTTTTCTCCTTATTTGTCATGTGAATCACCGCTGATTTGCCGGAGTGCATAACAAATTAGAAAGCTGTAATCAGAGGCCTCTCCTCTGTGAGCTGTACCTTCTCTCTCTCTCTCTCTCTCTCTCTCTCTCTCTCTTTTTTTACCCATTTCCCCCCTCTCTCTCTTCTCTCTCTCTCTCCCCCCAAAGTCCATTACTTCACTGCCTCGGCTGAGACGACGGTTCCTAGGTGTGTCATTGCCAATAAATCAGAATAAGCAAATGCTAAAAGCACAAGAAGCTCTTTAAACTTTGATGAAGGCTTTTAGTTACATTTTTAAACTTACACTCATAACTGGAATCTTATTTTTTTTTTAAATTGTCACTCCCCGGTAGTGATAGACTGTCAGGTTTCCAGTCATTTTCTCAACCGACGTGCCAGGGAAGGTGGAACTCTAAGTGTCATTTGCACAAGATCTGGCTGACAGAGGAGGTGGAGGAGGTGTGAAGGAAGGCGCAAGGAGGGAGCGGAGAGCGGAGACGCCGACAGGGCCGGACCCCAGGGCTCTCCTGCACGAGAAGAACGGGAGGGAAGCCAACAGGACAGGAGCGGGAGACATGGCTTCCGGGACCTCAGTGTCACCAGTATTATAACTCTGGGTGTGGGCAGTGTCCACAGGGTGTGAACCTTTTGTAAATGCCAGCCAGGGCCACCAGGCAGGAACAAAGTCCCAGAACCCCATGAAACTCACTCAACCTGGTAGGGTCTTAAACTTGACCCTTAGGGCATCTGAGAAGGAAGGAGTATAGGAAAGGTGGCAGCGAGGGGGCAGCTTCAGGACGTGAGTTTCAGTCCCTCCCACACTCAGAGATTTGCCCATGTTCTCTGCATCTGTGGGAGCAGAAGGGAAAAAAAAAAACTTCTTCCTTACCAGCCTGGACTTCTCTGGACTGACACGTGCTTGTCTTTCCAAGCTGGGTCCAGCAGGGCCTTGGTGGCAGGTTTACGTGGCGCAGAGCAGTGTTCTCTTGGGTGTCATGGACCCACGGGGAATCTCAGGGTGAGAGGATTTCAGAGGTGAATGTCTCCTTTCTTGTCTTCTCTCATCCATTCATTCACTCACTTATCCCACATCTATCCATCCATCTACCTATGTACCCATCTTTCCAACCAGCCACCTACCCTTCCTTCCATCCATCTGCCCTTTCTTCCTCCCATCTCTCCAATACCCATCTATCCATCCACTCATCTATCCATCCATCTGTCCATCTTCCTTCCATCCTTCCAGTCATCTGTCTGTCCATCCATCCATCCATCCATCCATCCATCCATACACCCATCCATCCATCCATCCATCCATCTATCCATCTGTCCATTCATCCATCTGTCTATCCTTTCTTCCATCCTTCCAGCCATCTGTCCATCCATCCATCCATCTGTCCATCTGTCCATTCATCCATCTGTCTACCCTTTCTTCCATCCTTCCAGCCATCTGTCCATCCATCCATCCATCCATCCATCCATCCATCCATCCTTACATCTACCTATGCGTGCATGCATCTCTCCATCCATGTGCCCATCTATCCATCCATCCACCCATCTTCAGTGAGCTTTGCATGTGACAGGAGGGTATGAGCCCAGTAGATGAACAAGTGGGAGAGAGGAAGGGAGCAGAACACAGGCAAGATAGGACACGTGGAAGAAAACATATCCTTAGAGCACCCTGCAGTTACCCAGGATGTCACCTTGGGTGGGATTTGGAAGAAGAGAGTTCTCAGCCACAGCCATCAGCAGATGGACTATTCTGTTGGTCACAGCAGTCTTAAGGCATTGTTTCCCAAGAACTACCCCAATGACTTTCTTGTGCTAAATTCTAATTAGACCACTTGAAAACTGAGTTCACCTCAGTTTATCAAGCACATTTTCAGGACTATTTTGCATTAGACACCAGTGGGGATTTAATAAATTCAGGCTCATGCCCTTGGAAAGTATACAGCTTTAGAAAAACTGTAATAATCTTAAAATTGTTTTTTAAAAGTCTTGATACTCTGGACATGGATTACTTACTATATCAGTTGCTCTTTCCTTCCCCAGTGAGCTGAGCCATCCCAGCCCATGAAGTACAAGGTTGTTGACCAAACATCCAGATATTGTGTAGATAGCTCAATGAGTTTTTGCTCATATGGAAGCCATAGAAAGCATTTGGAAATAAAATAATTGTCTTTTTTCCCCTTTTGCTTGTATGATTTACACATGTTTGATATGTTTAAATATAGCTCAATATGCCACGTTTTTTAAAAATCTCTGCTGAGAAAGTTTCTCTCTAATGTCATTTTTATAGGCTTCAAGAAGGAGTGTTTGAGCTAAATACCAATTTTACAATTACTATGATGAATCATAATTTAAGAAGAATATCATTTTTCTAGTCTCTGATGTGGAATGAGTTTCATGGAAGAGATCTGGGTTGACAGTAGCATAGTACAAGTGTCGCAGGAGCAGCCATCAGGGGAGGTTTGGAATTCTGTGACAACCCAGGCCCAGCACGGGCATGGAGCCCCTGGCTGGGGGAGGTGACCCTGGAGCACTGGAGCATGCCGGACAGGACACGTCCAGAGACATGGCATGTGATTCAGAAAGTGTTGGCCCATGCTTTGTGAGACTCTAACAGATCAATGACTCCCACTGCTCCCCAGCTGGCTCTCAAGGGGTCGTCACACCCTCTGCCCAGTCACTGACCCGTCTACAGCACCTGCTGACCTCACCATCTCCCCTGCTTACTTTGACCTCCCTGCATTTATCCTCCAGCTCTCCCATTCCGTGTGGCGGACGCCTACTTCTCCCCAACGCCTTCGTGTGTGTTTCTCTTCTCTCCAAATTGCCATATGGAAATTGTACTCCTTGACAAATAAACTTTCTTAAATCTGTCTTATGCATCGGATGTCCTTGCTCTGCTCCAATTGCAGCTGTAGTTGGTGACATAGTTAAGAACCGGCTTCCTCTTCAGTCTGCCGTGGTGTCCTATCAGAACCAGGAGTTGGTGTCCTCTTGGCTCTCTGAAGCCTCTTGGCCAAGTTCGATGAATGTCCTTTTGTGACAGGTGCTGCTGCTGTCTTCCTCTTGCAATGCCTGGCACTGATCAGTCCCCCAGGTTCCTCACATCCACCAGATGCTGCCAGAACTGAGTCAGCATCTTCCCTACTGCTCTGTACATTGTCATCATCAAGGGTGACCTCAGCCGCAACATAGATGATCTATCACTCGTCACTGTTGTGTTGCAGATAACTGCCCCCCCAGCCATCTCAGAGACATGTCCCTCTCCTCCCTGCAGTCAGTCAGATGCCTGAACCCCCTAAGTCAGCCATCTCTTCCCCAGAAACCATGGCTCTATCCAATCTTAAATGCTAGAAGTAGCCCATTTTCAGACCGCATGTCTGTCTCGGCTCTGGTGCAGATTTCTTCATTTGATCCATTTCCTCTTTGTTACAGGGATTTCTGGGTCCTGGATGCCAACATGCTCTCCTGCTAGGGCAATACCTCTGCCTCATTGCTTCATCACGTCTTGCAGCCTTTGTCTCAGCCCTTCTCACGCGAGTCGTCTCCAGGGCACTCTTGCTTTCATTGTCCATGCTCTACCCTGGCAAGCTGCCTGGGCTGTCAATCTGGTGTTCTCCTTCCTCTGCTTACACTCTGGGCAGGCACGGACACAGGAGGAATGGCACTCATGTCTGAACTGCAAGCACCAGGTCTCCGGGCTCAGCTGAGCCTTTCCTGCTTTTGTGAGTCAACTGAGTCCCCCTCCCCTCCACACACACACACTTGGAAATGATCCCAAGCGATGGTTCCAGAACTTCTGGGTTGTTTTCCAATATGCTGCCCCCATCTCTCTCCGTCCTCCTCTCCCTTCCTTCTCACCACAGTGGAAAAGCCTTTTCTCCCCAGGAGCTGGTTCCTCGCACCTGCCCTCTGCTTTCTTCCACTCCTGCTCATTGAATGCAGTGGCTTCATGGTTTCATGCCTTTACTCCTAGATTGTCTTCTGTTAAAGATATTTTCCAGTTTACTCAAGAGGTGAAGAGAGAGAGAGCGAGCGAGCCCATCTGCTGGTTTGTTCCCCAAATGTTTACAACAGCCAAGACTGAGCTGAACTGAAGCCAAGAGCCAGGAACTATATCCACGTCTGCCAGTGGGTGACTTGAGCCATCACTGCTGCCCCCCAGGGTCTGCATCAGCAGGAGGCTGGAACTGGGAACCAGAGTCAGGAATTGTTCTTCTCCAACATGTTCTTCTCCAAGAGCATCTTAAACGCTAGGCAGAACACCTCTCTCTCTTTTATATTTTTCATATCTCCCAGTGTCTTTCTCTTCTCCTTCCTCTCAACAATTAAGCAGAACCAAGTATCTTCTGGATTAAAATTCTATAAAAAAAGCTCTACAGTCCTAAGGAGCTCTTTGCCCTTCCTGTGTGTGTGAGTGCATAACTACTTCAGAGCACCTTCACCTATAAGACACCACACACTCCCACTTGATTTGAGGCTCCATCATAGACATACTTTTCATGGTCTTTCTCTCTATTAAATATGCATTTTCCTTGAGGTATTTCCTTTTTTCATTTTACATATTCTGTTGGCAAGCGTGGCATCTCCCCTTTGGCTTCAAATCTGAACTTTCTGGGCGTCTTATCTTAGATATCTCACCTGCAACTCCAAGGCTAACCTCCCATCTCTCTCCCCATCCTCATCCACCTTAGGCTGTTCTTCTAGGAGTCACCACCAGAGACCATCTTAAACCCCTTCCCATCCAGTACACCATAGTCCAATCAGTCACCAAATTGTATTAGCTCCACATCAGCCCATTTTTGCTATTGCCACAGCCACCAGGGTCTCACCACCACTTTGGCTCACCTGATCAATACCAAAACTTCCATCTTGCCAGTCTTCAATATGGCCAATAGGTCTCCCACACCACACCTGGGATCATCTTTCTCCATGCCAAATTATCCTCATAGCTTGCACACTTGCACCCTGCTTTAGAGTTCCTTTGTCGCTGACAAGGTTTGTAAGGAGCTGCGGAATGGGACTCACCTGCCTCCCTAGGCTGGGTCCTCAGTTGCCACCCACAGCACAAGTTATGTTCTGGAAACACCTAACCTATGCAGATCCTTGAAAATGCTCCTTTTTCTCCTATCTCTGTATCTTTGCTCTGCCAAGGACACTTTTGTCTATCCCATAACCATCAAGTTTAAGCTTCAGTGTTGCTTCCTCTGTGCAGCCCTCACTAACGTCTGCCTCCTGCCTCCCAAGTTCACAACCCGGAGCCCGGGACATGGGTTCCTTTCTCATGATGCACGGCAGCTGGTTGATATCATGTGCACTTGTTTACATGTCTACAGCCACGCCCCAAGTGGGCAGTGCTCTGTGTGGGGGCGGAAACCATGGTGTGCTCATTGTAGGAGCCTTGGAGTCAAGCATGTGCCCCATCCAAGCAGGGTCTCTGGTCCAGTGCCCTAGCCATCAGCATCCACAGAGCCAGACCAGGGTGGAACTTTCCATCGGCTTGCCTGAAAATCAGTCTTGGGCTTCAGTGAAATTTATAACCTGACCATCCTTCACTCTTTATCCAATTTTCTAAGACAGCACGGCTGGGTAAATGAAAATATCTCTATACCCTCCACTAAAAACATGAAAGTACCCAGGGTGATTTCTCTCTGCACGCAACTGACCACCTGGTGATTTCAATCTCCAGGCAGATGTCTGGGTCTGCAACAGACCCAGGTGGGCACTGGCCAGGGCACCGCCCCTCCCACACGCCATGGAGAAGGCTTCCCAGTCGGGATTCTCTTCCACTCAACTGTTCCTGAAGCTCTGGAGTCTACAGAGGGAAAAACTCAGAAACAGTTTCCAGACTGGAGCCAAGGGAGCAGAGGCTTGGATGCAAGGAGAGTGTCAGTCCTTGGGCAACTTCAAAGGTCAGTCTGTGCTGTTAAGGCAAAAACAAACAAAGGCACACACAAACCAAACAAGACAAAAATGCTCCTTAGCTGGGCCAGCCCAGACCACCCACTTCGCCAAATTCACTAAGTCACTGGGGAATCATAGGGCCATGGCCCCGCCCTCCCCTCCTCCCCACCTGGGGTGGGGTGGACAGGAAAGGGGTGGCCCAGCCCAGGCCAGCACCAGCACCCTACAGGCGGCTAGCGTGGGGCTCGGGCAGCAGATGCAGCAGGCGTGGGGGGGAGTTCCCCACTTGGCTGCCTCAGTTTCCCCTTGGATGGAATAGAACAGTGATCCTTGGTGTATTTCCCCAGAGGAGCCTCCAACAGGGGTCAGAGCAGATCCGGGATCAGTAGGGAAAGGCAGCATTCTTCGAAGAGGCTTATTCAGAGATAGGCTAACTCTTTGTGATTAAAAACAAACTATGGGTTCCTGTTTCGCCTCTGGGAATGAGAAGTCCAGTGAAACGTCGGGCCTCTGTGGGGAGCACCAAAGATGGAGTCTCACTGGGCCCTGTGCGGTTAGGCAAGGACGGGCAAGGACTTCTCACTGCATTTATTTGCTAACTGATCTTTCTGTCCCGCCACACCGGAATGGAAAGGGTTCATCCCTGTGTCCCCAGTGCCTGGAACTGGGCCTGGCGCGTCCAGTATCACTGTTGAATGAACGGGTGAAAAGAAGACAAAATGAAGGAATGAGCATCAGCCCTCCTGGGACGGCACCACGATGCGATCTGAGCATCCTGGCACCCCCAGTGCCCGGCACAGGCGAGACAGACACCGAATGCTTGCTCTGCATTGTTTATCAAGACAACTAATCAACAGGAGGTCTGGATTAGATGACCAGGAAGGGAGATTTGCTTGTACTCTCTCAGCCCGTCAGCTGCAAGGCTGCGGCCAAGGTGAGCTTGCTGAGCCCCGGGTTAAAGCCCTGGACAGCACCTCTCACGGAGGCTTGTCTGCAGTTCCGATCCTGATGCCAGGCCTTCAGGGCCTCCCAGCCGGAGGGCAGAGGCCTGTGCTCTCCATTGCCTGCATTCTCATTGTTCCCTCCGTTCTCGGCACCTGCCACAGACCCATCCTCCTCTCCGGCTCCAAGGATCCAGGGGCTCCTTGGGTCTCTGGACTGTGGGCACTACACAGCGTGGGCAGGGGTCACATGAAAGGCTGAAGTACAGACGTGGGAGGTGCCAGCGCCTCGGCCAGTGAGCCCCCTGGACAGGCCAGCGTTGGCTTGCAGCATGTGGTGGATTCTGGGAGGCCTTTGTCAACTCCAGAAAATGAGTGAACCCCAGGAGTGTCACCGCCTCTTCCGGACCCTGCCCAGATGTGCCCTCTTCTCCCAGCACTGGGAAGATGCCCTCCTCTCCTCATCATCCCACCTTGCACTTTGTGCGACGCAGCCCTCTGCCGGGTCGCCAGAAGCTTCTGGGTGCCCTCACTCTCTCTGTGCACGCGCCTGCCTCTGCACAGGACAGAGCATGCTCCAACCCTGGGCGACGTTCCTGGTGTTCCTGGACCCTCTGGCGTCCGGCACGATGGCTGATTCTGAGGAGTGACTCAGGATGTATCTGCCCAGGTAGATCCGGGTTTTTGCACCTTTAGCGCCAGGGAAGCAGGAAAAAGTCAAAGAGAGGCTCTGGGAGGGGTTCAGGGCCCCCAGGGGGGAAGGGCAGCAGAGGCACAGGCCAGGCTCACTGGCGAGAGCTGAGAGTGCAGCTGGGCTCTGCGGGACACAGATGCAGTGGGGCTGACTCTGCTGTGTCCCCTGGCGTGCTGTCTCCTTCTACAGGGCACATCACACGTGCCATATTAGATTAAAAAGGAACTGAGGAGCAGATATAAATCATTGCTTAAAATAATGCACGCTCCTTACAAGTAAGAGCGCCTCGTTTTGACCATAGGAAAGGCTCTCTTGTCCACCGCTCGTTCGGCCTGGATGCATCAGGCTCATCCAGCGGAACCAGGTTCACGGACGCCACCAAGGTGTGGACGTCGCACCGGAAGGGCTGGCCCTGTGCCAGGTATCAGGATGCTGGTGGTGAGGGCGGGGGCTGGAATGAGGATGAGGCTCCCCACCCCTGCAGGGTGTGCGTTTTCTCACCTCTCTCCCCTCCCCAGCCCCCCTCGCAGGCCATTTGTAGGGCACACAGCCCATGTCTCTGAGAGCAGGTGGGAAGGATGCTCCATGGAGGACATCTGACGGAGGTCCGCGGTGTCACCCTGGGAGTGGAAGTCTTCAGAAGAGAGGATGGCTGGTCACCTGCCCCGCTTCATGCCATAGGGGCACTCTCGTTGTGGTCAATCCTCTGGCCACTGGGATTGCTAAGGAGCACTGAGGACCAGATCCCACTGCCTCCATGGACTGGGGTGCATGTGCACACTGAGGGTGGAGTGGCTGCAACCCCTGAATGTCTGGAGCAGCTGCTGCTGCAGCGTGGCCTCACCTGGCCCCAAGGACATGCCCCATCTCTGCTTGAAGCACATCACTGGCTTCCCTCCCAGCTGTCACACGGTCTCTCAGCTTCACTACAGCTGGCAAGGGTCTCCATTACCGGCATCTACCTGCCTTCCAACCCCACCCTCTCTCAGTCCTGCCCTTGCTCTCTTTGTTCCAGCTGCCTTGGTCTTCTTTCTGATCCTCGAACAAGCAGAGCTCACTTCTGCCCCAGGGCCTTGGCACTTGCTGTTCTCTCTTCCTGGAATAACCATCTCCCTGACACTCATCTCTGAGTGGATCCAGATCCATTCAGATGCTGCGTCCTTTGGGGGCTGCTTCCCTAACTATCCTGGCTCAAATAGCCCAGGCATTTTCTATCATAGTAACCTCTTTTTTTCTTTCTTTGTGCACTTATGGCTTTCTGAAAGGACTTAGTCTTGTGTTTCTGTCTGTCTTCTCCCCTAAAATCTAAGAGAGAAATCTTTTCTAATTCTGGCACCTCGAATAGGGGCTGGCACCCAGTAAAAGTTCAGCAAACATTCAACAAATGCACCAAGGAAAACACGTATCAGTGGGGTCCACCCACACCTGGACAAGACCCAAAGGAGACCCTAAATGAATGTCATCCATTTTTACAGATGACTCGGCCCCGGGATCTGGCAGCGGCGCCCCTCCTGGTTTCCTGGCTGGGAGACTCGGCGCTGATTTGGGGCATGGACCACTTCCTCCCAGATGCAGGCACTGGATTCACTGTGATGAATGGCTCGAGCTCCTTTTGCATTTAATGGCAAACCCCGCTCCCACTGGAAGTGCAGCCAGGTGGCTTGTGGGAGCCCTGTAACATCACTGGCACACAGACCACAAAACCTGGACAAGCGGCCGCAGTTCCAGAGACATTAACTCCCGATCCCCGGGCAACACGCACTCCTGCACCGTGTCTCCACATGTGCTCATAGCCGTGGTTAATCCTCATCCCAGGAAAAGGTTCTTACCCAGCCATCCGCACAAGCTCCATCAGTGTCAGCGTGGGGCCTGACGCCCAGACAGACGGCTGCCCGCAAGGCGTCCACACAGCAGCCTTTGCAGATCATGCGGGGCCTTCGCTGGGGAGGCCTGGGAGCAGCTGGGACCTGTGCAGCCCCACGCAGCTGCTCAGCCTGGCTCACCTGCCTGCTCCTGGCAGTTGTCCCTGCACCTGGAACCTGCACAGTGCACCTTTATTCTCAGTAGGGATGCGGGAGCTGGGGTCTCTACCCAGAACGTGATGAGGACACGGCATCCGTGACTGTGCAGCATCCCCAAGCAGCAGACAGGGCTGTGTGAGCCTTCCCAGAGCATCCTAGCCGGAACCTCCTGACGACCAGTCTCTGCCTCTCCTTGTCTTTCTTCCTCAAGTCTTCAATGAGAACACGGTCCAGGTCTTGGAATGCAGCCTGCTGCTGTGTGCTCTTGCCCCCCAAGCCTCGGGAGTGCAGGGGGCTCCTCCATGCTCCCAATGGGCCATCTCCCCCTGGGACAACTTCCAGTGTCTCAGCAAGGGACACAGCTGGTGTGCCTTCATGAGAAACACAAATAAAAGAAAACCTAAGGACTAAGATTTTTAAAGATTTTATTTGTTTATTTGAGAGATAGAATTATAGACAGAGGGAGGGAGACACAGAGAGAGAGGTCTTCCATCCACGGGTTCATTCCCCAAATGGCTGCAACGGCTGGAGCTTGGCTGATCTGAAACCAGGAGCCAGGAGCTTCTTCCAGGTCTCCCATGTGGGTGCAGGGGCCCAAGGACCTGGGCCATCTTCTGCCGCTTTCCCAGGCCACAGCAGAGAGCTGGATCAGAAGTGGAGCAGCTGGGATACAAACTGGCCCATATGGGATGCCGGCACCACAGTTGGAGGCTTAGGCTACTATGCCACAGCGCCAGCACAGGACTAAGATTTTATAAAGCTACGTGTATTCACCTCAAAAGACGGTCTCTATGAGATGTACTCCCCTTTACCGGGCAGGAGAGCATTTTGCGTGTCTCGGAGATAACACGGTGATGGGAGGTATTTATTTTTATGTACTCCCCTGGCCAAATCCCCACAGAGCAGCTCAACTCAGTCTCGCACTTTTCCTAGTGTCTACACTCAGGTGCACTCCAGGATCTGAGGGCAGTCCTGCCCGCCTGTGCTGGCTCCACCTGGGCTGCTGATGCTGGGACCCCCAGCACCAGTCCTTGCAGGTGCCCTGCCCCACAGGGGGCTCCCTCAGCCCCCTGCCCTTCCTGGAGGCACCCCCTAAGCTTGGCGTCTCTGGGGGAATCACCCTGAACCCTCTGCTCCTTCTGTGCACCTGCTCTGACTTCTTGTTCCCCTGCCTCGCTGGGCTCTGTGGGAGTCAGATATACGGCACTACAACAAAATACCTGCCCAGGGCTGCTTGTGTCTTTAAAAAAAAAAAAAAAAGGTTTATTTAGCTCCCGGTTCTGGAGGTTCAAGGCCACGGTGCCTGCATTAAGCTCACATATGGTGGGGGATGGGAGACGGGAGTGTGTTTTGGGACTGGGGCACATCCAGAACCAGGGAGAAAACAGGAAGGAGGGGGCCAGTCTCCCTGCAAGGGGTCCCTGGAGAAGCACTGTCTCAGGACACACCCCCCAGGGGCCTGAGGACCAACCCCTAGGCCCACTTCTTTTTTTTTTTTTTTTTTTTTTTTTTTTTTTTTTTTTTATTTTTGACAGGCAGAGTGGACAGTGAGAGAGAGACAGAGAGAAAGGTCTTCCTTTTGCCGTTGGTTCACCCTCCAATGGCCGCCGCGGTAGCGCACTGCGGCCGGCACACCGCGCTGATCCGATGGCAGGAGCCAGGTGCTTATCCTGGTCTCCCATGGGGTGCAGGGCCCAAGGACTTGGGCCATCCTCCACTGCACTCCCTGGCCACAGCAGAGAGCTGGCCTGGAAGAGGGGCAACCGGGACAGGATCGGTGCCCCGACCGGGACTAGAGCCCGGTGTGCCGGCGCCGCAAGGCGGAGGATTAGCCTAGTGAGCCGCGGCGCCGGCCTTTTTTTGTTTGTTTTTTAAGATTTGTTTATTTAATTTGAAAGTCAGAGTTACACAGAGAGAGAAGAGAAGGAGAGGCAGAGAGAGAGAAGTCTTTCCATCCGCTGGTTCACTCCCCAGGTAGCCGCAACAACCGGAGCTACATTGATTCAAAGCCAGGAGCCAGGAGCTTCTTCCTGGTCTCCCACGTGGGCTCAGGGACCCAAGGCCTTGGGCCATGTTATATTGCTTTCCCAGACCATAGCAGAGAGCTGCATCAGAAGTGGAGCAGCTGGGCCTTGAACCATATGGGATGCTGGCACTGCTGGCGGTGGCTTTACCCGCTACCCCACAGTGCCGGCCCCATAGGCCCACTTCTCAAAGAAGCCACAGCACTTCTTAATTCCACCACCCCGGGATCTGAGCTTGCAATCACTGGGCCCCTTGGGATCACCCAGATGAGAACAGCTTCCTTCCTCTCTCCTCCAGCTGCTTCCATGGCCGGATATGTTTGCCGATGGCCTTAATGCATGGTGTGCAGCACAGTGCACCGGCCTGGTTCAAGCATGGTTTCAGGATGGAAGTCAGAAACTGAGGCCTCCAGGCTGTGCATGCCCAGAAACCATACTAGGAACACAGAGGAAGGTCTTTTTATTTTTATTTGCAGGCAACATTTACATGTGTAAGTACATCAAAAATATATTAAAAGATAGGTTTACTTGGTGCAGACAAGCTCTGAAAGGCATGCATTGTTTTTCATAATATGCAGCTTCCATGAATTTTTTGAACATGTCACCTATATAAATATCAGAAGGAGTGGCATCCCTGGGTTTGTATTATCATTTTAAAATTTGGAGGGCTGGCACTCTGGCTGTAACAGCTTAAGCCACTTCCTTGAAGCCAGATCCCATATGAGCAATGGTTTGAGTCCCAGATGCTTCACTTCCAATCCAGCTCCCTGCGAACGTGCCTGGGAAACAACAGAAGATGACCCAAGTACTTGGACACCTGCACCCATGGGGGAGGCCCAGAAGAAGCTCCTGACTCCTGGCTTCTACTTAGCTCAGACCTTTGCCATTTCAGCCATTAGCAGAGTGAATCAGTGGATGGAAGACCTCTCTTGCCCTATCTTTCTCTCTCTCTCTCCCCCTCTCTCTTCCTGTCTCTCCTCTCTCTGTACAGACAGACAGAGATTTTTCCATCCCCTGTTCCACTCCCCAAATTCTACAATACTTGAGATTGGGCCAGGCAGGAGCAGGTAACTGGGAACTGAATCCGGGTCTCTGACATGAGTGGCAGGAACCCAATTACTTGAGCCATCACCTGCTGCCTCCCAGGGTGTGTATTAATAGAACGCCGGACTCTGGATCAGAACCCAGGCACTCTGGTACTGGAAATGGCATCCCAAGTGCATGCCAAATGCCTACCTCACCGTCTCCACTTTTCAAGGGATTTCAGCCCACAGTTTCTCCAAGGAACTGCAGGAAAATGAGTAAGTTAGAAGCTCCCTCTGTGGTTCAGTGAGCAGCCCCTGGCTCTCTGCCTTGGCGTCCCTTCCCATGCAATGGGGGTATGATCAGGAGACAGAATGAAGCACACTTTTTTTAATGCGTTGAGCCCCTTGGAGAGCAGGTAACATAAAAATTCAAGGTGTTATTATTAGAGAGTAGGAAATTTTGTTCCATGCTAATTAAACTCACACCTTTACCACTTCCAGGGTGGAAGAGGCGACCTGACAGCGTGACACATTTCTGTGCAGGCAGAGTTGTGCATGCGAGCCCGAGACAGGCTGCCTCCCGCCAACGCCGCCGTGATGCGGAGTAAATCTGCCGCTTGCTCCCACCCCTCCTGCAGCCGGGCCCCGACATCTGCAACGGGCTGCACGGCGCACCCGCGCTGGCTGATCTGCACGCGACGCAAAGTTGTCAAGCTGAGGTCAGGCAGGTGAAGATGTAGGAAGGGAGCAGAGCTAGTTCCCCGCCGGCCCCCGAGGTGGCCACCACTTAGGAAACGCCTGCAGGAGGCACGCGCGAAAACAGATATTTCTTCTGCGATGGCTTTAGCGCTCCTTGGGGGATGCGGACATTAAGTCTTCGTGCACCACCAGGAGGCTGCTGACAGGGCTGGCTCCTGAGGACCGGGTCGGGGGCCCAAGCAGCGAGAGTGGGCGCCAGCTCTATCGATCCGATCGCCCTACCAGGAGGGACAATTGTAGGAACAAATACCATTTCTTTCTGCGTTTTCCAGGGCCAAAGAGGAGACTACCCATGGAAGGTAATGGAGCTGTCAGTGAGGAGCGAGAAGGGGAAATTCACGGTTCTCTAGTGAGGCAAAGACATCTGTGTTATTGCACCCTAAGCCAATAGTTTTTAAAACAAAGCCATAAAACAAGCTACTGTATGTAAGAGAGGTGGAAGCTACGCAGGGCTCCCCTCTACTCGGTGTGGGTCTCTGGGAAAAGAAAGAAACGCACCTTTAAACATAGAGCAGGCGGCTGGACAAGGATGCCTGGCTGCAGGGTGCAGCCCCTGGGGAGCTGGTGGCTTCCCTCCGGAAAGATGGGGGCCCCGTTTGCACAGAGGGGCATAGACAGAGAGGGGCAGGACTGAGGCAGGGCCCTGGGCCTCCTTCTGCACAGCCAGGAGAGGATACGGGCAGGTGTGCTCCTAGAGCCGTGATCACTGCACACATACACACACGCATACATACACGCACACACACACTTAAACGCACACACACACACGCTCACACTGAGCATCATTGAGCACACGCAGCTTGAGAGACGTGCCTCCGATTTGCAAAACCCGCCCTGCAGTCTGGCCAGGTGGAATCAGCATCTTCATTGCTCAGAGGAGAGAACAGCAGCCGGGAGGGACGCCCTAGCTGGGTCAAGGCACCAGGGCAGGTCTGTGGGCCTTAAATCCTCCTGAATTTCCCCCACACCCCTGTCCTCCTTCTCTTCTCGGGCCAGCTAGTTCTGTCTCCCCTCCAGTGCACGATGACAGGTACTGTGCTGTTGGCAGCAGTCCGTGGACACCACGTGCTAGGCCTAGGGCCGCTGTGGGCATCAGGAGCTTGCCACGATCCTGTTGCTGCTGGCCTCCCGGCGAATGGGTCCATGTGTGCCTTGCTTGGAAAGACTTCAGCAAGTGGACCAACCACCCAGATGGTGAGTGATCGCATCTGCATTTATTTCTATGGGGTGCACCTGGGGCCTCAGGACCACAGATTAAAGAGGTAAAAAGGCCTTAATTCAAACTCCCATCAGCATGAGGATCGGCTCCCAGACCCCCCTGAGAGGTACCACCCAGACTTCATGCTCTACCCCCAGACCCCAGGAAGGGCCCTGGCCACTCACTTGCACTGGGTCATACTGCCCTGTGTCTTGGCCACAGTTTATTATCTGGGGATGGCACGGGACTAGCTGATGACCATGCATCAATCATCAGATGGCGAGCAGACCCCACGTCCTTCCAGGAACGGGAGCAGAGAAAGCTGTGTGGGGCAGGGCAGGGGCCGCCTGCTGGCAGGCCAGTTTTGAGTGGACAGGTACCCAGTGCAAGCTGAGGTTTTGGGGGAGCAGACACTTGGCAAAGGACAAGAAGCACATGGGCACAGGGTGGAAGGCAGCAGCTCAGGGATGTGTGGAGGACTCAGGCCAAGGTCAGGCACGGTGGTCACTCCTCAGCTCAAGCCATGAGCAAGGGCATGTGTCCAGCTGCATAGGCCGGGGCCTGCCTCCCAGCGGTGTGGAACCTTCTTTCTGCCAAGGGCCATTTTTGATATTAATAACAGCATATTTGGGCCATACAAAATTATCAACTTAAAGATTAGCGTGCCATAGAAATTTTTTGGATTTTAAATCCTGCCTGTGGTTGCCCTGGGAGGGCCAGACCAGATAGATGATTTTGTGAGCCTTACGACTGCCAGCAGGCTAAACGTTCCCCACCCCTAGTAGACTGTGACACGGGCACCTCCACGGCGCTGGCCTCCCAGGAGCCTCTGCCTTGGTCCCTGGGCCCTGGGCTGCGCATGGGGCTATGTGTTAGAGCCTAGCCTCGTTCAGGGCTCCCTGTCCCCCTCTAGGAAATGGACCAGCCCTGCCAGGCTCAGCTACCTTGATGTGATCAGAAAGAAAAGAAGAGATTGCAATGAGAAGAGGCTTAAAAAAAAAAAAAAAAAAAGGACCGGAAAATAAGAGGTATTTTTTTTCCCTTAAAATAATTATCTACGAAGTGGCCACTGGAAGCAGATTCAGCAACTGGGACCAGAAATGAGCAGAATGAGTGAGGCCAGGGGGCTGCTATTGCATAGTGGGTAAAGCTGCCACCTGCAGTGCCGGTATCCCAAATGGGCGCCAGTTCGAGACCCGGCTGCTCCACTTCCGATCCAGCTCCCTGCTGTGGCCTGGGAAAGCAGTAGAAGATGACCCGAGTCCTTGGGCCCCTGTACCCATACAGGAGACCCGGAAGAAGCTCCTGGCTCCTGGCTTCGGGTTGGCATACCTCCCACCGTTATAGCCAATTGGGGAGTGAAACAGCAAATGGAAGATCTCTCTCTCTCTGCCTCTCCTCTCTCTGTGTAACTCTGACATTCAAATAAATAAATAAATCTTGGGTTTTTTAAAAGATTTTATTTATTTATTTGACAGGTAGAGTTACAGACAGTGAGAGAGAGACAGAGAGAAAGGTCTTCCTTCTGTTGGTTCACCCCCAAAAGGGCCACTATGGCTGGCGCTGCGCCAATCCGAAGCCAGGAGCCACTTGGTCTCCCACGTGGGTACAGGCTTCCAAGCACTTGGGCTATCCTCCACTGCCTTCCCGGGCCACAGCAGGGAGCTGGACTGGAAGAGGAGCAACCAGGACTAGAACCCGGTGCCCATATGGGATGCCGGCGCCACAGGCAGAGGATTAGCCTATTGAGCCATGGCGCTGGGCCCCAAATAAATAAATCAATCTTAAAAAAAAAAGAATGAGTGGAGCCGGGGTGGGCAGAGCTCCGGGGGGAGAGGGGGATAGCCTTTGAGGTGGCATCAGGGTAGCAAGCCGAGTGGTAGACACCAGGGCTCCTCTCCAGGTGCCCCTTAGCGCCAGCTCCCCTGTGTCCCAGGAGCGGCGAGGGTGGGTGATAGTTCATGGGCGCCCCATGCTGAAGAACTGCTCTCCACAGACAAGGGCATCCCTGGGAGGCCAAGCTTCTGCCCCTCCCCCAGGGCAGCCCACCGCCAGGGACTGGCTGCTGCCAAGGGCCAGGCCCTTGCTGACAACTGCAGCCCACCTTCCAGAACCTTCTCCCATGGACCCACAGCTGAGTGCCCAGTGCCTGACCTCCTCAGGCCCTCTCCCGTGTCCTTCGCCTTCTAACAGGCTTCACCCAGGGACTCCCCTGCAGGAACCACTTCAAAGGCATCACCCGGCAGGCTTTGCTTCTCCTTTGCCCAACATCTAGCAGCAGGGGCAGAGACCTGAGGCTGCCAGCACACGGCTGAATCCTCGCCCGGTGACCTCTCCTTGCGTCTTGGCCACTGCCCTGGGTCAACTCGGGGCCCTAGGTAGGCAGGCAGGGGTGTCAAGACGGAGTCCCCTTGGAGGCAGCACTTAGAAGGAGAGGAAGGTGGGTGAGCAGAGGGGCTGGGCCCCGGGTGCACCCACAGGGAGCTCTGGGGCCTGCCATGCAGAGTGACTGCTTATGGCCTCCCCTCCAGTGTGACGGCGTGAGGAGGGGGGCGCCTTCGGACAGTGATTCGGTCACGAGGGAGGGGCCCTCCTGAGTCTGATGAGAGCTCTCTGGGAAGGGGTCCCAGGGGCCTCGTGTTGCAGCACAGTGAGTCAAGCCACACTGCTCGTGACACCAGCGTCCCAGATTGGATGACCTGTTAGAGTCCCACCTCCTGCCATTCTGATCCAGATCCCTGCTAATGGGCCTGTGGAGGATGAGCCAAGTGCCTGGGCCCCTGCCACTCACGTGGGAGACCTGGATGGAGCTCCAGGCTCCTGGCTGTTGTAGCAATTTGGGGAGTGAAGCATCAAATAGAAGTTTCATATCTCTCTCTCTCTCGGGAGGGGAGGCTGCCCGGGCAGGCCTCACAGCCCAGCCACGCTGACAGCCCCTCACCAAGCTCCACTGGCCTCCCCCTCTGCACACTGACGGGATCCTAGGAGCAAGTGGCTGGTTTTTCTCTGTGGCAGTGCAGTAGGCCTCCCCCACCCCATGTTTCCCCCTCTTTCTCTCCATGCAGGAGTGTTTCCTGCTCCCCTGTAGGTAGGATGTTCTGAACAGGGTGAGAATAAGAGAATCCTTGCAACATATATTAGTAACAATTAATTAGCCTTGAATTACTTATCAAGTGACTATTATCCCTATTATGTCTGTCACAGATGAGCGACTCCATACTGTCATCGGTTTATGGGCCTCAAGTTCTCCGCCGAGTGTCACAAATTCCCATCATGTCCCCAGCACTGGGGTTTGCATTTGGACCTTCAGTGGAAGACAGATGCTTCTCCGTTGACTTGGCCATGAGGCTGGGTTGGGACAGCAAAAACCCAAACACCAAAAGCCATGCCTATGTGAGAGATATTTATTTATTTAATCTATTTATTTTCTTTTTTTTTTTTTTTTTGACAGGCAGAGTGGACAGTGACAGAGAGAGACAGAGAGAAAGGTCTTCCTTTTGCCGTTGGTTCACCCTCCAATGGCTGCCGCGGTTGGCGCGCTGTGGCCAGCGCACCGCGCTGATCCGATGGCAGGAGCCAGGGGCTTTCCCTGGTCTCCCATGGGGTGCAGGGCCCAAGCACTTGGGCCATCCTCCACTGCACTCCCTGGCCACAGCAGAGAGCTGGCCTGGAAGAGGGGCATCCGGGACAGGACCGGTGCCCCGACCGGGACTAGAACCCGGTGTGCCGGCGCCACAAGGCGGAGGATTAGCCTAGTGAGCCGCTGCGCCGGCTTATTTTCATTCTTATGAGTGTTATTTAAAAAGCTCATGGGAAAATGTGCACTATGAAAAAAAGCTATGCATGCATTTCAAAATATGTTTGCATGAAAATAAGCTCAGCTTTCAGTTCCATTTTTCCATAAAGTTGTTTTTAAAGATTTATTTATTTATTTGAAAGGCAGAGTTACAGAGTGACAGAGGTTGAGAGACAGAGGTCTTCCATCCCCCGATTCACTCCCCAAATGGCCATAATGGCTGGAGCTGAGCTGAGCTGATCGGAAGTCAGGAGCCAGGAGCTTCTTCTGGGTCTCCCACGTGGGTACAGGGGCCCAAGGATTTGGACCATCTTCTGCTGCTTTCCCAGGCCATAGCAGAGAGCTGGATTGGAAGTGAAGCAACCAGGACTTGAACCAGTGCCCATATGGGATGCTGGCACTATAGGTAGCAGTTGTACTTGCTACACCACAGTGCCAGCCCCTCCATGAACTTTTTTTTAACATGATATATTTATTTATTTGAAAGATAGAGTGACACAGAGAGAGGAAGAATCAGAGAAAGAGAAATTTCCATCCATTGAGTCACTCCCCAAATGGCTACAATGACCCAACCTGTGCCAGGCTGCAACCAGGAGCCTAGAACTCCATCCAGGCCTCCTGCATGGTTGCAGGGATCCAAGCACTTGGGCCATCTTCTGCTGCTTTCCCAGGCACATTAGCAGGGAGCTGGATCAGAAGTCAAGCAACGGGAATTTGAAGCGAGCTCAAATGGGATGCTGGTGTTGCAAGCAGAAGCTTAACCTGCTGCACCAAAATACGGGCCCCTCCATGAGCATTTAAAAATAACTCCTCAGGCTTGGTGATGCCTGGAATCTCATGTTCTGATTTTTTACGTAGAATTCACAATGCCTTTCCAAAAGCGCATACTGCCTCCAACACAAGCCACCAACTCGTTAGCATAAGTGAGCTTTCGGATCCCTTTCATAAAATAGCTTTCAAAATGCTCAGCTACGGCCCTCTAAAGGTCCAGTGGGATGGGAAGGTAAGCCGGGGACAGCCCGCTCTGGAGGAGCCAGTGGGGGAGGGGGAGCCTGCAGGTCCCTTGGGAAGGGAAGACCGAGGCAGGGGCACATGGGGGCATGAAAAGTCCCTGAGGGTTCCTCAGGCCATTGATGCAGCCAGATCAATCTGTCCTGCTCCAAAGAAAAAAGAGAGCTGCTCACGGTGCCCACGCGGTGGTTGGTCCCCTGGGACGTGTGGTGCCATGCTCAGCAGGCCCCCCCCCCTCGTCGTGGTTCCGGGGATGAACCTCCCCAGCAAACATAGCAAAGCTCGTGCTCCCAGCAGGCGGAGAGAAGTCCCTGCCCACAAAGCTGAGTGCCGCTCTCGTCGCCTGTCTGCAGCCAGTGGGGCTGTATCACTTTGCCACGTCAGTGAAGCTGTAAAATCCAACATGGCATCTGACATCACACAGTGGCCTTGTAGATGGGCTTTGCCTAAATTGTAGGAGCATGACCTCCCACACAGCTCACCGGCAATGGACTCATAGGATCCAGCAGTTACAACTCAGACGTGAGATCAGCCTGAAGCCGAACTTCGTGCTGTCTAAACAGCGCCTTTTCAGAACCCGAGGCAGGTGGACAGCACGGTGGGCCTGGGGTGCAGAGTCTGGCAGCTGGAGTTGAGTCTTCTCCAGGCCACTTTGCGCTGTGCAGACTTGGGCAAGGGACATCACCACCCCTTGCTTTAAGTTCCCTCTCTGCAAAATGAATTCACATGGCGACGACCTCAAAGGATTTGTTGTAAGAATCTTAGTCCACATGTGTAAAGTATTTGCAGCAATGCCTATCACAGCATTAGCTTGATAGACTATTGTTTTTTTTAAGATTTTTCTTATTTGTTTATTTGAAAGGCAGAGGCAGAGAGAGAGAGAGAGAGAGAGAGAGAGAGAGAGAGAGGTCTTCCATCCGCTGGTTCACTCCCCAGATGGCTGCAACGGGTGGAGCTGTACTGATCCGAAGCCAGGAGCCAGAAGCCTCCTCCAGGTCTCCTACGCAGGTGCAGGGGCCCAAGGACTTGGGCCATCTTCTGCTGCTTTCCCAGGTAATAGTAGAGAGCCAGCTTGGAAGTGGAGCAGCTGGGACTCGAACCGGCACCCATATGGGATGCTTTACCCACTACGCCACAGCATCAGCCCCAGCCTGGTAGACTATTAACAAGCATACTCGCAGAGATATGTGGCCTTTTCTAGATCATCTGTATGCTTTTACTCATGCCTTCATCTATTCGCTATGTTCTCTGGGTTTAAAAATGTTAAGGTGCAACTCTCTGAACCATTCTGCAACCAGCCTTTCTTCCCAATAATTCCTGGGCATCCATATTTGCCCCCAGCTGTAAGGGTGTGGACAGGATTTAGCAAGCTGCCCCCCTCCCCGCTCGCCCCACCAAATTCATGTAGGCATTCAAACTCCAAGTCTCTGTTAACAGTCAATTGATTGGTGGTAGTGGTGAATGGGTTAAGGGTGGAGAATTGGACCAATCATGGCATGTAGGATGTGGGCCCAGCAGGAGGTCTGTAGGTCAAATGGGCTGCGCCCCTAGGAAGGTGGCTGTCCCAGGAGAGGTTGGTGATTTGAGCCGAGTTCCACCTGGCCTCTCGCTCAGCTTCCTGGCGTGTCCTGTGAGCCTCCCTCCAGCATGCTCTGGCCTCACCACAGAGCTGCCTGACCCTGGACTTGGAGCCCCCCCCAAACCCTCTTCCCGCCTAAGCTGCCCCTCTCAAGTATTCCATTAAAGTGACCAAAACTGGGCTTACGCTCCAACCCATCCTTGCACACAGCGCCGTTTGGCGCTGAAGAAGAATTACAGGTGCATGGAATTGGGAGAGGATGCAGCGCTGGCTGGCCCGCTGCCCCATTGCTCCACTGTGGCCCAGCTTTCCTGAGCACTTTGTTGCTCCCTGTACACTGGCTCTGGCCTGCTGGCACTGTCGAATGTCTATGAAATCCCAAAACTCACTCCAGGACCACAGACACAGAACTTTCCTAAACTGAAGCTCATTTAGAGGGAACTAAGGGGCAAGCATTTGGTGCAGCAGTTAAGGTAGCTCTTGGGACACCCCCCTCCCATCCCATAACAGAGTGCCTAGGTTGGAGTCCTGGCTCCATTGCCAATTCCTGTGCACACTAGGAGACAGCAGGCGATGGCCCAAAGAGTTAAGTCCCTGCCATCCATGTGGGAGACCTGGATTGAATTTCCAGCTCCTGGCTTCTGCCTGGCCCAGCCTCGGCTGTTGCAGGTATTTGGGGAGTAAAACAACAGATGTAAGATCCCCTTGTCTGTCTTCTTCTGTCTCTCTGCCTTTGAAATAAATAAATGAAACCCACTAATGCAGGACGATGTGAAGAGTGCTTAGCCAATCATCGTGCAAGTGTACGTGCAAAGCATCACGTGGGAACTGCTCTAGCTCGGGCATTAGGGTACCCACAGACTGAGTATCATGGGAGCGGAGCCACCTATAGCAGTGATCGCTCTATCTGGGGACATTATAAAAGACCCCTGGCTACTGGCAAACAGCCACAGTCTCGGCCATTTAAAGCCGCATGCCCTTGGCTCCTCACCTTCCCTGATGCCACCATACACCCAAGGACAACGTATCCGGGCAACGGCAGGGGCTGAGGAGACCACAGACAGAGCAGCTGGCCGGCAGCTCAGCTCCTTCCGCGAAGGTGCAGCCGGCAGGATGGCGGCGGGCGTGAACTCCGCACTTAGCTGCTTCTCATTAACGAGCTCTCTGGCGGAGCTCATCACGGCAACACCCCCGGCTCCCCAGGCATTGCCATCCCACCCACAGCAACCTCTGCTAGTCAATAATAACAGCTTATTTTAAAATAGCCACATCCACTTGTTGGCACTGCTATTATCGGTGCCTGGCTTCTGTCCTGGGAAGGCTTGAGCAAGGTGTGTGACCCATTCCTCCAGAGTGTCTCTCGCTGAGCCTGCTTCCAGGTCTGGGGCAGAGATGGGCACGTCTTTAGCAAACACTCACGATGTAATTGCCAGGCAGTTATGGTTCGCGACAGTAAAATACAGCAGCTGGAGCCACGGTAGGTTCATTAGTCCATAAAGCATGGCCAGGCGTTTTATTGAATTGTAAGCCTGTTTTGCCCTGACGTGGTTCCTCGTGGAGCCCCCACCTCCATATCAACTTGAATGATTCATTTAGCATTCAAAGTCGGGTAAAAGGAAGGATTTGCTCCTATTCCAATGCAACCCTGCTCCATTAGCTGTCTCTATTATATCTGCTGAGGTCCTCCTCTGGTCGGTGGGGACATTTTGATAAAAGCTCACTTCGGAAATAAATCAGGGAGGGAGTGGCATGATGCTTATGGGCCCCTAGGCTGGATTTAACTGATTCTGCCCCCAGGATGCTCACCATGCCCAGTGAGGTGACCGTGCCACTAGCCTCCCACCTGCCCTGCACTCAGTCAACCCATGCAAGATGCCACTGTCACTTTATGAAACCTTCTCTTTTTCCTAACATCTGACTCAAAATCCATTTGACAGGCTTTAATTCGCATGAGAACCCTGAAACATGTTTCGTTATTTAACTTGCTCATCGCAACACAGAAATTTAGCCCCACCCCTAAAATCCCTACAGCCAGAGACAGCTGAATGCTAAATGACAAAAATAATAATTATAGGATCTAAGTGTATTTCATTCATCCTATATCTCTTTTTTTTTTTTTTTTGGACAGACAGAGTGGACAGTGAGAGAGAGACAGAGAGAAAGGTCTTCCTTTGCCGTTGGTTCACCCTCCAATGGCCACCGCGGCTGGCACGGCTGCGGCCAGCGCACTGTGCTGATCCGAAGGCAGGAGCCAGGTGCTTCTCCTGGTCTCCCATGGGGTGCAGGGTCCAAGCACTTGGGCCATCCTCCACTGCACTCCCTGGCCACAGCAGAGAGCTGGCCTGGAAGAGGGGCAACCGGGATAGAATCCAGCGCCCCAACTGGGACTAGAACCCAGTGTGCCAGCACCGCAAGGCGGAGGATTAGCCTATTGAGTCGCGGCGCTGGGCTTATTCATCCTATATCTCTTAGAAGGATCACAAATCATTTTCCCATGGAAAAGATCACCTCCTATTTGCAAACACCATCTTCATAGGGTTGGGTCTGGGACAGTGGGTTTGAAGTTTGAAGAGAGTGAGAAATAGAACGAGACTCACAAACTATCATGAAAATATGCAGACTGATGGAAAGCATAGAACATGTTCTTTATAAAGATTAGGAAATGTGGCCGGCGCTGCGGCTCACTAGGCTAATCCTCCGCCTGCTGCGCCGGCACCCCGGATTCTAGTCCTGGTTGGGGTGCTGGATTCTGTCCTGGTTGCTCCTCTTCCAGTCCAGCTCTCTGCTGTGGCCTGATAATGCAGTGGAGGATAGCCCAAGTGCTTGTGCCCTGCACCCGCATGGGAGACCAGGAGAAGCATCTGGCTCCTGGCTTTGGATCAGCGCAGTGCACCAGCCGCAGTGGCCATTGGAGGGTGAACCAATGGTAAAGGAAGACCTTTCTCTCTGTCTCTCTCTCTCTCTCACTGTCCACTCTGCCTGTCAAAATAAATAAATAAATAAAGGGTAGGAAATGTGGTTTTACTGCTAGGTCCTGGAATTCATGATCTACTGTATATTTTTAATAGAAAAATACAAAAAAAAAAAGAAAAAAAGAAAAAAAAAAAACCAGGCAGCAAATCCACAATGGAAAAAGGCAGGAGGCCTGAGGGAGTGTAGGGATACAGCAGCAGGTGCACACCCTGACCTGCTTGCCCAGGCAGGAGCAAACAGAGCTGCTCTTTGCCCCCTGCTAGTCCGGGGCCCCCCAGCCTTCAGTTCCTTCCAGGACCCCAGTACAGCGAGCGCTACGCCCATTGTGGGTGCATCCAGCTTTCTCATGTTAGTTGCATGTCTGCTTCCTTGGAGTGGCCTCTGGAGGGGCCACCGTCAGCCCCTCGCCCTCTGCCAAGGAGGTCCCAGCCATGGCAGCAGGGAGCCAGGGGCGTGGTAAGCTGCAGATGCATGGTTATTTCCGAGGGGCTTTGTCTGTGTCTCCAGCAGGTGGTTCCACAAAGTGACTGAGCAGCACACCTGGGCGGGAACAGAAGAGCCTTTGGGTTTGTTTCTCTCGGTGTGTGCCGCAAGGAAGTCTGTTGGAAAGCAGCCGAGAGAGCCCTCCTCCTGGGAGACCATGTTTCCCTCTGAGACAGAGAGAACTCTGCTAGGCTGGGGCCGTGGGGTTGGAAAGAAATAAACAGAGCTGGCCTGGCAGGGAAGACCTACGGTGACATCACAGCTTCTGGGGGCCAGTTTCCAGAAAGTGGTCCCTGCCGCTCTACCTGGGCGACTCCGAGACACAGACCGAGCTTGCAGACGGCTGGAGCAGGTGCCTCTCCCTTCCCTGACCCCTCCCTCTCTTCTGCCAAGTGCAGCCCTGATGCCCATAAGTAAAAATCAAGTTCATCATTTAACGTGGCAGGGGCGGGGGATGGGTTGGCAAATGCTCATTAGACAATCAGGTCTTTGGAAACGCTATCTTTAGATTTTTTTTAATTGACCTATTATTTTGCTTGTTCTGGCTGCCAGCACCCCCACCGCAAACAAGGAGATGCTCGCTACCTGGACTTTCTTTGATGAATAGTTTTAATTAAAAAATTCTGTACCATAAGTATTTTAATGTTACAAACATACCAAAGGTATGCGGTCATAAATTTAAAAACACGTTTAAATTAATCTATAAATATGCTGGGAAATTGACAAGGTCTATTTAAGCAGGGGCTGTGGCACAGATAGCTAATGGTGACAATTAAGAGTTGTGTAAAATAAACGAAAATCAATACCCAGAATGGTTTGGCAAAAAGGGAGGAAGGAGAGGGACTGAAGCGATGTGGACTTTTTGTCTATTAGGGGAATGATCAGGAGATGTCTGGGGTTTGGAGACCTGTGTCACAGTGAAGGCAAGGCAGCTGGCTGCATTGTTTGCTCCTCTTCGTGGATGAGAAAAGCCCACTGGAGCCCCAGAGCTGGCCAGACAGACCTACTCGGGTCTGTTTTAATTCTCTGCTGGGGGTAGGGAACCTTCTTCCACCAAGGGCAGCCAGACCAGATGATTTCAATGGCTTGCTACAGCCCGTGGGCCAGACACTCCCCAACCCAGCCAAAGAATACACACCTTGCCAGTTATAGACAGGAAGGAAACCCTCACCAGTGAGCCACGTGCCCATTGTCATCTGTGGTCTGCATTGGCAGCCTGCTTGCAAAGGGGCACACGCCCCAGGAGGCAGGAGTGCTTTGGGGCTCAGACGAGTGCTACAGGTGCTACATACGCTCAACCCTATAGGTGCAACGTCTCCAGGGGCCTCTGGGTGCCTCCCTACAGAAGCTCCCTGTGCACAGAGATGGGAGTGTGGCACTCCCACTCACCCGCAGAGCGCTTGGCTGAGCCCAACCAGGAGATACGTGCTAACCTTCATTACTGCATTCATATTAACAGACAACTGAGCGTCTTTCAATCATGTACTTCCCTCTAATTAAGGCATATTCACTTTTTTCCCCTAATTAGGTATTCTTTGTTGCATAATGTTTGCTCTAATCTTTCGGAATCTTTCTCAATATCCAGTCATTACAGGCTCCCCTCGAATTCAAGCAAAGCATGTTATTTTTTCTGCTAATTATATCCTCATTTACAGATTGGCGCCTCTTCTGATTGGCTCTGTGCACCAGTTGCTATGACTTCATTAGTCGTGTCTCCTGACCCTGTTATTTCTGGTGACAGGACTTGCTCCTCGTGTCCTGTGGCTCCAGATCCCTGGGTCACTTCTCGCCAGGGTTGAAATAGTGTCAAACACACGGAGGTTTAGGGGGTGCGAATCAGTGCTCCAGTGGCTAATTACTACACACAGCAGTGCTACAAATTACCACTGCTGGGTGGGACTTTCTGTCCTCTTCTTCTTCTTCTTTTTTTTAAATGAATGTTTTAAAGGTGTCATTAACAGGTTAGTTTCATTTAAAAAAATGTGCCTTATTAAAAAAAAAAAAAAAAAGAAGAAGAAAACCAGTGTCTCCCTGTTGCCACTCCCAAAGAAGCCTTCTTTCAACTATAAAACCTCAAACCTCTTACTTTGATATTGGGGCTGCTGCGTGGGAACAGAGACGCCCAGCTTCAATTCAGTTGTCAATCTCTAAAGTATCTGGAGTTTTAATGTTTTGAAAATGTGGTCATAGAAACTCTCGACCATGGCATAGACAAATAAAATGAAAAGAAGCAAATTCAAATTTAAAAACAACTATAGACATCTACATGACACTGACATAAATTGTAGTTGTCCATAGAAGCCACATGTCAAAGGTCCCTGGGCAACCAAATTAAAAAGAAAAAGAATGTTAACTGATATATATATATATATATATATATGACATATATAATTATATATTACATATATATTACAAATTACATATATATTACATATATATCAGTTAACATTCTTTTTCTTTTTAATTTACTATATAATTTATAATTTAAATTATAATTAAAATTTGAATTTTATAATTTAATATATAATTTAATATATTTTAATTATATATGATACAATATAATTAAAATGAATGAATTACATTTGAGGATCTGTGCTATGTTTTCAATAAGCAGAATGGGGCAGCGGGACATGAAGATTCGGGGGAACCCAGGGCAGGCAGTGTGTCGGGATCCCCGCTTTCAGATTCTGGGCCATTGGAGTAACCCAGTTTTCCTGGCTTCAGACACCCAGGGAGAGTCAAGCCTGCAGAGTTTAAATGCAAGTTAGTTAATATGAAAAATGCTGTATCTAGTTGTTTGCAAAATTACTTTTGTTGATTAAAAGGCTCTTCAGAACTTCCGGCTGGTGAAAGGGTTTTAAATTGTCTAATGCTGATTGTGATTGCTAGGCAGAAAAAAGGCAAGCGCAGAGCAAAGCGCTCTATCACTGAATCTTTGTTAAGCAGGCCTTGAAAGTGTCTGACAGCATAATTAATCTTGTGATATGAACAAAGAAACCAACTCAATAGTATTGAAGATGCTTATTAAAAATACTAAATACCTTTTTCCACTTAAAAACCTTTTGAAACAGTGTGGGAAGTGGCATTACCTTTTTGTTTTTGCAGCATTTTCCACTAAAATTGATACTGGGGTCTACGGCACAGCAGTAAAAGTGGGAAGTGGACAAAAATGAGAATTAATTAAAAAAAAAAAAAACCGTGATCCCTGACCAAGGACACCCACTGGCCTGCACATGCTGGTTCACTCCTGAACAGCCCACCTCAAGGAGGCCCCAAGGAAGGACACCCAGTGACAACAAAATCACAATCCTGCCCCAGCGCGACTTTTCACCTGGCGTCTCCAGTGGGAGTGCTGAACACCACCTTCTGTGACTCCAAGAGCTGCAGGGGCACAGGGCAATAGGGGATTATTTGGGGGTTCCTCTTGGTTAGGGCAGGCTTTGAGGGCCAGCCCCCACCCCCACCCTGGCTTCTTGTATCCCCAGGGCTTGTCAGCCGCATACCCCTGTGAAAGAACTGAGGTTCCAAGGAAGCCTTGCCCTGTTTCAACCTGTGCTTGGGTGGGTGTGATGGTGGTGCCCCATACTGTCCTGCTGGCTGAGACCCTGGGGGCAGGGTCAGAGGTGTTATGAGCAGGTGTTATGAGTCAGGTCCCCTGACTGGCTGGAATTTTTACCTGGGCTGTGACTACAGAGAACACTGGAATAGGACACACTTCTGCAGCCACCTCCATGCATACGGCAGTAGTGTCTGTTTAGCTCGGGCGTCTGGGAGCTGGCTGGCCCAAGCTGAGCAGCTCCTGGAAGACAGCTAGACCGGCTTGATCCAGGCTGGACCCCACTTGGGTGGCTCAGCGCCGCGTCTCCCTGGCCCAGGTAGATTCTTCCCAGGACGATGGCAGAAAGCACACGAAGGCAAGTGGTGATTCCGGAAGGTTCCGGAGGCCTAGGCTCGAACTGGAAGTCAATGTCAGGGGCATGACCCGGAAATAGTCACTGAAACAGAGAAGGTTTGGGAGGGGCTCCCAGGGAGGACTGAAAGACACGGGTCCATGTTTCTGTTTTTCACGCTGACACCCTATGCTTTCTGATTAAAGAAAACTTTCACACCTATAAATTATATCTCAAACTCTTTTGCAAGCTAAGGATGGTGGGCAAATGCTTTACCTCGGCATTGAGGACAGAAAATTAGTTAGGTTTCCTCTGAGGCTAGTAATTTAAAGAGAGTGAACAGACTGAAAAGGAATGGTGTAAGCCATCATTTGCAATGGATTTGATCATCTACCAAAGACACAAATAGAAAATACAAAATTGATGGAAGAGCTATGTGAATTAATAAGAAACTTTTTTTCAATTCTACATCAATAAAAATGGGAATTTTTTTATTTTTATTTTTTAATTATTTTCATCTTATTTAAAAGACAGAAACAGCAAGAATGACAGAGATGGAGATGAAGAGAGAGATCTTCCATCCCCTGGCTCATTCCCCAAATGCCAGCGACAGCCAGGGCTGAAGCCAGCCAGGAGCCTGGAACTCCAGCCAAGTTTCCCACCTGGGTGATAGGGACCCAAGGACTTGAGCCACCACCTGAATACATATTAGCAGGAGGCTGGAACCGAACATAGAGCCGGCACTCAAACCCAGGCACTCCTGGATGGAACGTGGGCTGTCCATGAGGCTTCTCAGTCACTGTGGCAAGTGCCTGTCCCCGTGAGAAAAGTTTAGCAGAGTAACTGGATATAGCATCAGACTACAAAACCAAGAGTATTTATTTTAGCCAGCTATAACCGAGTAAGAAATATAATCCTAAAATGTGATAATCAGTTAATCACTCGTAATAGCAACCTGTAAAGTTGATAGAAATAACACTTCCAAAACTCTGATGGCATAATTTACCATTATAAGCGTATCAGTTCTTCCATACTGAATCTATACTGCAATTCAATCCAGATGACAATTCTGCCTGGATTGTGAGAGAATTAAAAAAATGCACTCTAACATTTAAATTTAAAATTGACTGAAAATTAAGTGAACATCTGCTAAGACCTGCAGTTCATAACTTAAGACAAGGGGTTAAGGACAGAAGACCAGCTGTCCCAATGACTATTTCATATTACAAAGCCATAGCAATATAAATAGTGTGGAACAAATAATGAGATAGTAGCACAAATCTAGGAGAAAAGACCAAACTTACTAGTAGGTGTTGAGGGAGGGGAAGTAGATCACTCTACAGAGAAACCTCAAAAGACCTCTACATAATGCTGCATTCCTGGACTCAGAACAGATTGATATGTGAAAATGGAAAGCTTAAATGTGAATGATAAAATATATAATTACTGGAAGAAAATATAATTTGTTACTCTGGGATTGGGAACCACTTTCTAAACGGAACTTTGAAAACTGAAATAAGAGACAAAAAAATTGGACAGATTTGATCACATGAAAATTAAATATTTTGGTTCAGTGAAGGACACCTCAGCTAAAAACAATAAACCAAAATTGAAAAGGGATAACATCTAGACTGCAACCCCACAAGGAAAATGGCCAGACCTGCCTGGTTCAGACAGTGTATAGAAAAGGAAGCTCCAAACGCTAATAAGTATAAAAAGAGAGGTCGAAAAAAATCCATAGTAACCAGAGAAATGCAAATTAAAACAAAAATGACACCGCTTTTTACCTAATGCAGTTACGAAAAATGCGCTTAAAAAACCCTAAGCAAGTATCACCCAAAGAAAATGAAGTCAGTACCTTGACTAGACACCTGCACCCCCCGTTGGTTGCAATACCATTCACAATACCCAGAATATGAAATCAGCCTAAGTGACCATCAGTGAATGAGTGGGCATGGAACATGTGGTACGTGTCAACAAGGGGAGACTATCCAGCCATAGTGAGGACAGAGGCCTGTCGTCTGCACCGTGGCTGGACCTAGAAGACAGTATGCTGCGTGAAATAAGCCAGACACAGGAAAACAAGTATCACACCATCTCGCTTGTTTAGAGAATCTGAAAATGGCCGCCTCACCGCCTCATGGGAGTTCCGGGTGGAGCCGGCGTTATCAGAGGCTAGAGAGAAGAGCAGGCAGGTGGGCTGGGGAGAGGCTGGGTAACCGGCACAATGCTGACGCTACATAGGAAGGACAAGTTCTGGCGTGTTGTGGCACAGTAAGGGGAATGGAGTTAACAATGCACCGTACATCCCAAGGCAGCCAGAAGAAAGGATTCTGAATGAACTCCCCCTAAAAGGTGATCGCTATACCCATTAAGTTGATTTGGTCATTACACGAGACATACGCAAATCAAAACATCACACTGTACCCTATAAATACGCACAGTGATTATGTGCCAATCAAAAAATAAAAATAGAAGAAAAGAAACTCCCAAGTGTTTGCCGGGATGAAGGAACACTGGACACGAGGGCATGCGTCCTGGAAGGCACCGATCAGTTCATTCAGAAGAAGTGCATGCACGTCTGAAACTCAGGTTGGTTCCTGGCCAACAGCGCTGAGAGTAAGCAGTGCCTGCAGGAAGCTTGCTGGTGTGCATGCCGGAAATCGGCATCTGCCGGGGAGGAGTAGTAGACACTGAACTGGAATGCATTCACTGCAAAGCTTTCGCTACTCCATCCTCCTACCCAGGGAGCTCTGGTCTGGCATGGCCCTTCAGAGCTCTCCACCATGTCCCACCAGGCACAAAGTGGGCAGGACCCAGGACTTCGGGCAAGCAGGTTTCTTATTGCCCTGAGCAGCCGTGGAGTGAGGTGGAGGTCCCAGAGAGGGTCTTTGCTGGCCACCATCACAATCCCCGAGCAATTCCACCCCTGCAGCCAGCTCCCGAAAGAAGCTATCCCAGAGGGCCCTGAGGGATGAGCGGATGTTGGTCACTGTATCAATTGTGGGGAGCAGGAGTTCGGAATTTGTATATCTGACCCGGAGAAGAGAAATTGAAGGCGCACATGTGTAGTGATCCAAAACAATGCATTTTATGTATGTAGAGCAGTAAGAATCTAAACATTCATATACACTAAATGCATGCACGCTAACAACAACATGCGCTCGTGACGAACACACGCTAATGAACAGAGATAAGCAATAAACACACTGCAGTGGTTGTCTGGGAGGAAGAGAAAGAGGTTAAAAGAGAATAAATAAATAGACAAATCAAAAGGGGTGGGTCTTCCATAAATCGACTGTGACAATATGCAATCAGCTGAGGGTTACAATTAGCTCAGTGCTCCATACCTGAGTCCCAGAAGGAGCCAGAAGTCAGCAGTGTCTGGAATTTCTAAGCCTTATCTAGGTCAACCTCAGATCATTCTACATATGCTCCCCCCCCCCCCCCCCCCGCCACATCTAACCCACAAGGCCCTTGTGGTGTTGCGGTCCAGCCGGAACATCTATCTTCCAGGGAGGCAGAAATGCGAGAACCTTTTTCCAGATGTTTTGATTTGGGTTTCCGTAGCTGCATCTCAAGAAAGGTTTGGAGAGGACACGAAAAAAGAGACATCAGTTCTTCCTTTGCACTTTGGAATCGGGTTGAAGAGCACGGAGCTGGAAAGCCCCACTGCCAGTGGAGAGCAGTCACAGAGAAAAATCAGGGGAGGGAGGCGGGAAGGAGTGGATGCTTCTAGTAGGGTGGAGGGCATTCCTGCACGGGAAAGTGAGGTTTTGCAATGAGGAGCCGTGGTGAAGTTAAAGAGCTACTCAAGTATTTTTAAACTGTAAAACTGCCAAGGAGAATTTGATGCAGAAAAGTACACAGTCCACATGGGGATATCTTTTATTTTATTTTTTTTATATAGAAAAATCCAGTTTCTAGGATATTCTTAACACAGGGTTGGGAAGCAGAGAATAGATTCAGAACAATGGTTTTGAGGAACTCTTGATGCCAAGAGATTCCAGCCCCCTCTCTGGAAGTCTGGACTCTTGTAAGCATGAAAATAGATGCCAGGAGATGCATTCGTGAGCAGTCAGAGTTCTGGAACTGATGGCCAAAGCCACGCTCTGTGACCTCAGACAAGCCCGCACCTCTTCGGGTTTCCATTTGCCCATCTGAGCCGTGATAACATCTCTGGCCCTGCTGGCAGGGAGCCCCAGGAAAGCAGTCCCGCCCAGCCTATGAGCAACCAGCGGGCACGATTCTTTGCTTAACAGGAGGAGGAGGCAGAGATGGAGGAGGGCAGGGGAGGGACAAAGAGGAGGAGAAAGAAAAGTAACAGCTAGTGTGGGGTGACTGGGAGTATTTTTGACACCCTTGGTTATCCTCATGTAAACCTAGGGCTTAAAAATAAATTATATATATATATATATATATGTACATATATATACACACACATATGCAAACACACATACACACACACATGCTTTATATTACAAGACTTCTTAATTCAAGTCAGCTACATCCTCTGCCACTCAATGGAAGCAGCAACAATTTATCCAAGCCTGGAGAGAAATTTGGCTCCACTGCACTTTCCAAATATTGGTGTATCTGTACATGGGCATACAGCTGACTGATTTAAGGTATTTCAAAAAAATATAATTTTGATCAGATGTGATCTGATTTTTCTGATTTTTTAAAAGATTTTATTATTTGAAAGGCAGAGTTACAGAGGGAGAGGGTGAGGGAGGAGAGAGAGAGAGAAGGATAGAGAAAGTCTTCCATTCACTGGTTCACTCCCCAAATGGCCACAATGGGCAGTGCTGGGCCAGGCCAAAGCCAGGAGCCAGGTCTCTCATGTGGATGGCAGGGCCCAAACACTTGGGCCATGCCCCTGTCTTTATTCTTAAAATAAGTTTCTTCTAGAAGGATATTGATCTTTGGTATTCAGGAACAAAAAATAAAATTCAAAGAACTTTCTTGAAATTCATTGAATCATGTTATTGCATATTTTTCATAGCATTTTGGCTAAAGAACATATTACATAGATATTTTTCAATGGCACACAGAAATGTTCTTTACTTGATATAAAGCATTTGATAACAAAATTATTTTAAAAGGAGCTATTAACACAAAATAAATGCCAAATAAAATGACTTAAAATTAGAAAAGTAACCTCAAACATATGCAAAGATATCATTAAAAAACAAAATATACAAGTATATTTTATGACAAATAATACAAATGTAGAATTTATTTTTTCATTTTTGCATTGTTGTTGGTTGAATTTTTCCAAAAAATCTGCAAATCAGGTTTTAGAATATTTAGTCCTCATATGAGATGGTTTCCTTTTGTTACAATAAAATATTTTATCTTCTTAGCTTTATTTCTGTTTTGCCATTGAAATGGATATTTCTTTTGCTAACTCAAATTTCACATCATTTTCTAGTCTGATTCCAGAGAATTCCACCAACACTTGTTTACAGCATAACAACTATGACCAAGACTAATTCATTGGATTAGGGATGTTTCTCTCCTGTCTCCTCCTTCAGTTCTTGTAAATGTTTATCTTAATCTTAGACTCTGCGTGTTGCTGTTTCCTGCTCTTACTTTTAAGCTAACACCATTGAATTCCTCTACCTTAGTAATGTCTCCATATTTAAAAGTAAGGTTTAATTTGCACCCAAGATCTATATTTTTCCTGTTTTCAATTTTCTGACTTAAAATCCAAAAGTAACCTGAAAACAGGAAGGAATTTCCACATGGAAACACTAATCATGGATTGGGGTCTGCCTTCTTCTTCAAATCTGATGATCTTTGGCTTTTATCTTTGGTATTTTAGACAATTTACATTAAATATAATTATCAATGTTGTAGGGTGTCCTTCCCTTGTCTTGCTATTTGCTTCATATTTCTCCCATCTGTTCTTTGCTTCTTTTCCTTCTTTGCATATCTTCTTTTGAATAATTCAAGTATTTTTTAGTATTTTATTTCCACCTTGATTTTATTAAGCATACTACTTTGTTCCATTTTTAAGTTATTGTTTATGGTTTGCTATGTGTACCTTTACCTTTTTATAGGACACTTTCACATATTATTGTGCAACTTCCTGTATAAGTTAAGAATGCTAGGGATGGCACTGTGGTATAGTAGTGGGTAAAGCTACCACCTGTGCTACTGGCATCCCATATGGGCTCTGGCTTGAGTCCTGGCTGCTCCACTTCCAATCCAGCTCCCTGCTGATGCACCTGGGAAAGCAAAGGAAGACCCAAGTACTTGGGCCTCTGAACCCATGTGGGAGACCAGGAAGAGGCTTCCTGGCTCCTGGCTTCTGAACGTTCCAGCTCTGGCCATTGAAACCATTTAGGGAGTGAACCAACGGCTCTCTGTCTCTCCCTCTTTCTCTCTGTAACTCTGCCTTTCAAATAAATACATAAAAGTCCTTTTTTACAAAAGATGAGAATACTGTCTTCCACCTTCCCCCTCCTTTCTGTCCAACCTTTGTGCCACTGTGCTTAAGCATCTGTATCACATACTTTGAACTCCACTATGGTCTATTTCTACTTCTAGAACTATGACTTGAAAAAGTTCTCAGATTTTAAAAAGCAAAAATAACTTTTTTAACTGTTTATTTACTTTATCTGCTTTACTTACTTTATTTACTGCGTCTGCTGTTGCTCATCCCTTTTCAGAGTTCTGAGTTTCACTTGGCATTATTTTTACTCTATGTTATTTCCTGTAGCCTTTGCATATACCATTTTTGCTGCTTGCAGTGCTTTTCGCTCAATCACAGAGCCAGTTTCCTCATGTTCATGTCTTCTGCTCCCAGCACAGTCTATGTGAGCCCTGGAACCACCTTGTCACCACTGCTATCTTCTGCTACCATGGCACTGTGTGTGGCCCCTCTTTGCTCTGTGTTTCTTTATGGCAGTTAGCACCATCGGACTTCTCTGATAGTTTATTTGCTTTCTGTCTGTCTCCCTACAGTTAGTCTGTAATCTCCAGGAAAGTAATGAATTGTGTATAGTTTGCTCATTGTTCATTGATGAGCCTACTGACCATATCTAGCGAAACCAGTGCTATTGATACCAGTACTAGCGATACAGTACTTGCACATGAGACTTGGCCAACAACTATTTGAAGAGTGAATGAAGGAGGCCTCTCTCACGTCCCTACAAAGCACAGGGATGCTTTTCTCACTTCTTAGTCTGTGTCTACCTTCAACAGTGTACAAGGCTCCATGATGAGTCAATGCATTCTAGCCAAACAGTTACCCTATCTAGTGACACATCCATTCCAATGCCCCACTCCAATAACTAGGTGTGGGCTCGATGTGTTCTTTTAACTTAATCCCGTATTTCCTGAAAGCTGTATCAGAGTAGTGCCTGATTCCAGAGAACTCCACCAACACGTTTACAACATAACAACTATGACTAAGACTAATCCATTGGATTGGGGTTGATCAGGCCCTGAGAATATGGAAAGCCTAGGACGCACATTCTGTCTCAGGATACTCCTGGATCTCTCATCAGGAGCTTGACCACTTTACCCATAATCACAGGCTGGGTAGCTCCACAGAGTCAGGGTGGGTGATGAGGGTGGGGCTCGCATGAAAGGGAACCAGAAGGGTTTGCAGGGGGAGGATTTATAGAGGAAGTGTTCAGTGAACCGAGTTTTGACCACAAATAAAATAGGAGTTTATCTCCATGTGCACACTCATCTAAAGTGGAATCATTTGACAGTGCAAATAAAAGGCCTGTATGTTTCAGGTCCTTGTCCACCAGCCAGACGTCTGGTCCAGAGACCGTGGAGTTATTCAAGCCACTGTAGACGCTGTGTCATGTCTGCTTAAACAACGGTGCTGCCGATGAGTTTCCACGTGTTCTGGATCTGCCATGGCTCTTCAGGTGGCCCAAGAAGCCTCAGAGACAAACATACTTCTCCGTGTGTGAAAGCCCCCACCTGCCTCCTGTCACAGGCCCGCACGCTGGAGGAAGCGTGATGCACTGCCTTGCACCTCCTGTGGCCGCACTCCTGCCCACGTGACAGCCTCTAGGCTAGGCTTCAGTCCTGCACTGGGGGTGATCCTCCTGCCGGAGCTCTTGCTGCAGTCAAGAGAGGGCTCCATGGATTGGCGGACTTCAGGATCTGGGAGAAGAAGGTTTACTGAGCTTCACTGGAGAGCTGTCCTCCCCACTCCCTATGCAGTGACGTAATTTTATATTTGACTTTGAAGCCGGATGCTTGGGTGAGTTCCCACCTTCGTGTGCATCAAACAGCTCCTCCAAATACTTCCCTCCTCCACCCTTCTCCATGGACATGAGCCCCAGTGCCCTTAACTTGCCCCTCAATCTGGTAAACAGAGCCCGAGTAACATATAAACATGATTTATGAAAACAAATCTTCCCCCGGCCCTGCTTAGGGAAGCAGCATCACGGAAATGTAAGCAAAGACGAAAGAGCATGACACCAGCAGCCACATCTGCAAAGGGAGGATGCGACTTGAGAGGCCGCCAGCCTCTACCTTGAAGACTGATAACCAAGCCATTGCCCAGGTGCACCGCGTGCCTCCCGTGTGCCATGCCTGTCTGCCAGAATCTCCCGGATGTTCCCAGTGTTCTGAAGAGGACGGCCTGGCTTTCATCTGCAGGTGATTCTGAAAGGGTGACTTCAACACATGGAAGAGCTGAGACAGGGCAGTAGGAGCGGACAGGAAGGAATAACTGGAACTACTAGGATCCACACGGATGGACCAACTATGTAGATGAAGATTTAAAAGAGCAAATCCAAACCTGAACCCGGTATGTCTACTTGGGGTGACTCCACTGATCTGGTTTCTCATACCACTGCTAGTTCCCTAATGTGCTCTTTCCAGTGCAGGCACCACCCACACCAGCACCACACTACAACATCAGATCCATATGTAATCGGGATGTGTCTGAGGCAGGTAGAGGAAGGAGGTGCAGCACCTCAGTGAATCCCACTAGGAGAGGTGGCTCTGTCAGTGGGGCTGTCAAGGCCCGGTTTCCAGACATTATCCCAAGATAGGGGCCGGGGAGCTCTTCAAAGACAGAATTGGGGGGCTGGCATTGTGGTGCAGGAGGTTGGGCTGAAGACAGCAATGCCAGCATCCCATCTGAGCACCGGTTCTAGCCCAGGCTGCTCCACTTCTGATCGAGCTTCCTGCTTAATGTGCCTAGGAAAGCAGCAGAGGATGACCCAAGTCCTTAAGCCCCTGCTGCCCACATGGGAGACCCAGATGCAGTTCCAGGCTCCCAGCTTCAACTTGCCCCAGCCCCAGATGTTGTGACCATTGGGCGAGTGCACCAATGGATGGAAGATTGATCTCTCTCTCTCTCTCAATAACTTTCAAGTAAATAAATAAATACATCTTTAAAAAGAAAAAGACAGAATCTGGGTGTCACTATGGGTACTCATTATCATAGTGCTTCACCTCTAAGTGCTCAAACAAATGAGAAGTGGCCCCAGGGGTCAGGGAGGGATTTAAATATTGCACAATGGCTTGAGGAGCTGTGCTTGATGGGCTGCCCCCAGAGAGGACATTAGGAAAGGCCACGGGGGAACAGCAAAGCTGTTACGACAACTTACCCCATGTCCATGTCCATGTCCATGTCCATGCCCGTGTCCATGTCCATGTCCATGTCCGTGTCCATCAGGCTCTTGTCACCCTTCTCAGCAGTTCAATCACCTGCCTTCCCTACAGAAAGAGCAAATGAAGGAAAGATGGTGGGAGAATTTTTTTCTTTCTTTCACTCAATACATTTAGTGCGGACGTGACTATTGGCTATGGTATGGATGGTTGTGCTTCCCTAAAATTCATGTCGAAATCCTAACCCCAGTGGTGATGGTATCTGGGAGGTGAGGGCATGGAGGTGGAGCCCTCCTAATGAGACTAGAGGTCTTTCAGAGGGGTCTGAGACAGACCTCCTGCTCCTTCCACTGTGTGAGAGTGCAGGGAGAAGGTGCCATCTATGAACCAGAAAAGTGGTCCCCACCAGACACCAAAGCTGCCACACCCTTGATCTTGGTCTAGGAACTATGAGCAATGGCTTCCCAGCATGAAGCAGAACTGCCTGGTCAAAGCCCATTGCAGATCCCCCCGACCCCAGCCCACGCAGAGACACAGCGGAGATAACACAGAGCTATCGCTGGGTCCCTGGGCTTTGAAGCTTTATGCAGTGCTAGCTAACAAATACACTCTTCTTTCTTATTCATATTCAATCTCCAGGACCTACCAAAGTCCCTAGAGCAGTGTAGATGCTCGCTGAGTGTTTGCTGTTTGAATTAATGGTTGAAATATTATTTTATATTTAATTAAAAAAAATTTATTTAGAAGGCACAAAGACACACAGAGATCTTCCATTTGCTGATTCAACCCCCTCCCCCAAATGCCCACAAAAGCCAAGGCTGGGTCTTGCTAAATCCAAGAGCCCAAGACTCAACCCAGGTCTCCCCTGTGGATGGCAGGGATCCAAGGTGTACATTAGCAGCAAGCTGGAATTGGGAGAAGAGTGGAGCCTGGACTTGAACCCACACACTCTGATACATGATGCGGGCCTCCCAAGCAGTGTCTTCGTGACTGTGCCAATCGCCTGCCACTTTCTGCATTTTTTGAGCAACTCAACGTAATGTCTCATTCATAGCTGGCACACAGTGCAATATTCATCTGCATAATTTTGGAGAAATATCTCTTGATATGGTTTGCTAAGCATCTGAAGTCCTAGGGGTTAGGACCTGGGATCACCAGGCATGTCCTGGAGCCAGCAGATACGTCACGAGCCATGGTGTGATAAAGCCTGTCGGGCTCCGTCACCTCCCAGAGGACTCTGGTGGAATGAGAGAGAGCAATGCAGCCGGCCTCGGTTTGGATTCGGTGCTGATTCTGCCTGCATGGCCACCCCTGTCTTGAAGCAAGTGAGTCCGGCCAGAGGCACCCACTGTGCAGTCAGATCTGCATTTCCTCCCATTGTTCCTAGGGGACTTGTCAGCACATCGGAAGGAACACACGCCTCCCCAGAGCAGCCTGGAGCTGGTTCCCAGAAGCAGCATTCTGGAAGGTGGACCATCAGGTGGAAGAAGTGCTCCTCAGAGAGCTGGCTTCCCAAGAGAACGGTGACAGCTTGAGCCTGACGGGGAGTCCTGCTGTACTGGGAGGTGTGAAGGGAAGGCATGAACTGTGCATATGCTGTACCATACAGTTTTGCCTACAACTGCCTGTAGCTTCATTGTAGCTGTGAATGCTCTGCTCCTCTCCCTTTCACCCTTGAAGATTCGTGAACACACAGGACTGAGCTGCGAGAGGCGTGGCGTTCCCCACACAGTAGGCAAAGGAGAATGCGGGTCTGATGGCTGCTCCCCTTGGGGTGGATGGGCGCGAGTTGGGGAATCTTAGGGCTTGTGGCTAACCTTCCAAGAGCGGCCTTCTCACCTCTGCAGTGTCAACATTTGTGGACTCCTTGAAGGTTTCTATTGGTGCAGACTTTACAGAGGCAAAATCCTTTCTAGAGGAAGTGGGCATCAATGCGGGCCAATCCGAAACTGTCAATTGCAGAAAAGGAAACGAGAGATTTATGACCCATGTACAACCTGCAGGTTTTAAGACTGCATCTACGTAGGCTTAACCATTGGCACCTAAAAACCAGGCCCATGCTCCTTTCTCTGCCGGGCAGGACAAGAGAGCCTTAGAGACTCACTTGCCTAGGAAAGGGGGAGGGGGAGGGGGAGGGCAGAGGAAAGGAGAGGAGACGAGAAGCAGGGGGGAGTAGGGAGAGGAGGAGAAAGTCTTGTCAAAATCTTTTTAGTGCACAAAACTAATTCCGTTCATCTTGGATTTGGTGAGCTGGATAATATTCTGTGCACGGCTCCTAAATGAATTATTAAATGTCAACTCAAGATGGCTTAACTAAAATATCCAATTTAATAACCAAAAGTATCTAAGGTAACAATAACAATTTTGCAGGTGCATGTGGGGTTGTCAAGTCAAACCATTATAGACAAGCTTTGGGGTTTTTCACATAATCTCCCTGTGCATCTCATCTTCTGTCACTAAATACCCACTCTGGAGAGGAGGTTCCGTTTCAATAAAGATCATCCCTCTCACACAGGCTGCGCTATGCAGATCAAGCCAGCAACTTTTTTTTTTTCTAAAATATAAAGCTAAACAAGATCTCAGTCACAACCACCAAATCTTTATTAATGCATTCCTTGTGCTACTTCTGAATATTAATAAAAATTAATAATTAATTTTGCCTTTGGCATTGCAAGATATACTAGTTTTAATTAGTGTACTGTACTCCTATACAATTAAAAAATAATTGATGTCCACGCTTGTTGGCGGCGTCTGTGATCTTCTTTCCTGTTGTTGTCAACAAATGCCTTAAAAAACAAGTTCAAGACTGTTGTGCTGTCCGCTTGATTTACACACCCAAAGTAACAGGCAAATCTTTTATGATGAAACGGAACAGTTTTCTGTTTAAATTATACACAAGTATATTAACTAGAAAGAGAAAATTAAAAGCTGATGGCTACAAGGAATAATGGAAAGTCTATAAAAATGTTTTATCTATCAACAAATTTGCCTGGAAAATATCAATGGTTGGCACCATCTCTCTGCTGAAACGTGGAGAGGCCATCTTGGATTTGTTATGTCAATTCCATCAAGCATTTAATTCTGATGTCCTCCTTAATCAGCTTTAGTTATTTAAATTCAGCATATCATGTTACTGTTCTACTACATCATTTTAATTGTGCCATGAACTACTTTATTATAGAATGCTAAAGAATCTCCCTGTGCCTCCTTCTCCCTCTTTCTTTCTTAACAATGCAGACTGTAGAACTCAAGAGAGAATGCTTATGGTGAAAGGGCAGGGGCTAGCTTCCTTTGAAAATATTTGTATCAAGATTTTTGAAGAGTGAGAGGGTGGTTGTTGCTTGAGAAGGAAATAATTCAAACCCCACTGCACGTGTTTCTTGGTTTTATTTCTCAGAATCTGAATTCTCATTTTAAGACAACTCCACTGAATACAAAATATACCTGTAAATACCAAGAAGTGGGGCACTAAGAGAGGACAGACCTAATCACACAAAAGGCACAGAAGACAGGATCTGTACCGGAACTACATTTTACACTGAATTCTGACTCACAGATTGGCAAACAGTTTTTGAGGCAGAAAAAAACCTACAAATTGATGCAATCTGTTAGTAGATTAATGAGCTTAATAGAAATTTTAATTTAAAAAATAGATTCTATTAAACTGTATGTCCTAAAAGTATAATCTTTGGTTTATTTTTCCCTGAGAGGATTGCCCTCCTAGACCATGCTATGATATGAAATTGTCTTGGTTGTGTATCTGCTCGCTTGTTCCTAATCTACATCTCTTTCTAGCAAGTAAGTGCCATTGTCTCATTCTCAGCTTCGTCCACACTCCTTACCATAATGTCTAACACAGAGTTGACGTTCAACAAATATCCATGGGATGAATGTATTCGTTCTGACTCAAAAAAAGCATTTTCTCTTCCTTGAGTCTCTTCAATTCTCTTTGTCCATGCTTTATCACAAATGTGAATGGATAAATAAGCTGTGGTCTAATCATAACAAAGATCAACAACAACAACCACAAAACTCCTAATTCATACAGTACTTGAATGAGCCTGGAGACAATAGTGTGGGCAATATGTACACGCTGCAGGAGCTGATACACGCAGGGCTCTGGAGCAGGGAAGTCTGGGATTTGACGAGAGAAACCAGGACTTTTGTTGCTTCCAGAAGAGAGTCCTGGGAAAGAGACACAAGGCCATCTTCTCTGGGTCCTGGGAATGTTGTAGCTCTAGATTGGGTTGGTGGGTGTATGGATGCACATATTTGTTGGAACTCATCAGACTGTACAGGTGAGAGCTGTGCATTGATGATATGTAAATTATGTGCTAACTTTAAGCAATCGTGATAATAAGCATTTTCTTTTCGTAGTCCATTGCCAAGTGCAGGAGGAACACTGAGATTTGAGAGGTTCTAGACTTCCTCTTCCCGCATCACCACACCCCTCTGCAGGCCCCCTCGAGGTGCTCCTAGGCAGTGGGATTGAGAGTTGCTCCCATCTTGCCTCCCCCCACCCTCAGCCCGGGTGCATTTTCCTAGCTGACTTCACCAGGACCAGAAGGTCATGACCGACTTCCCGGTTTTGTGCACAGGTGATGGAGGTGATGAAGGCACAAAGCACACCGTTCCGAATCCGGGGAGGTGCCTGGATCCTCTCCCAGAAGCTGTGAATAACACTCTTAACAGTCCATGCAAATGCTGTGGTCTATGTCTGCACGCCCAGCTGGTCTGCCGATCAATTTTTACTTCTCAAATTGGGTCAGCGAAAAAGGACAGCGCTTTCTGTTCCTCTGATCTGAATTCTCCACGCGATCTCAATTCTATTAACACTGGGAAACCTGGAAACTCCAAGGCAAGCCTTCGGCTTCTCTGGGACCACCTTTCAGAAAGGACCGTTGACCTATTTTCTTTTTAGATTTTCTTTCTTTTAATTAAAAGACCCGAATGTCCTGGGTGTTAATCGAGGATTAGCTTGAGAATTAAAATGCTGTGCATCCCTCTGAGAACACCCAAGTCAAACGGTGAACCACACTCCTAATCAGTGCTTAGCCACTCTGGAGGGTCTTCTTGTCCAAGAAATCATTGTGCAATGCCTCTCATACCAAGATGAGTGGGAGGTGGCTCCCTGAGGTTGTGCCCTGGTGGGGAGATGCACTGTGGATTCCAGGGGGTCTTGGGAATTTCTCTAGGGACTTCCTGTAGGAATTGGATCATTCTCTCTCATTCCACCTGGGAAGTTCCAACTTTCTCATCCCGACGTGGCTCTATTGCACTCTGTGACTTGTGCGTGATGGAACTTGCCTGGGGATTCCTACCCCACTGCTCTTGGTCATCCTGGGAGTGCCTGGGAACTGTGACAGACTGAAGAGCAGCACCCAGTGGCCCATGCTCCCCAGGGTCACTTCCACCCTGGGCCTGAAAGCTCTAGCTTATCCAGCGCTGTCCCTCTGCCAGACTTTTGTGCGGTGTTCCTCGTGTTCACCTAGGACAGGCTAGGTCATGTCCAAAAGATGTGGCAGGTCCACACAATAAAAGGTCCTTGACTTACTGTGCAGGGAGCAGGTGGGAGGTGTTCAGGAAGGAGGCGCGATGCCAGTGGGAACAGGTGGCTTGGAGATCCGGGACAGCTGAGATGCACCAAGCACACCCTGAGCTAAATGCCTTCCCTAAAGGCTAAACGCATCGTCCCATGGAGTCCTCTGGGACGGAGACTGTGATGTGATGCTTGTGACAGTTGCTTAACCACACCCCTCCCCCCATCAGACCATGAGCTCGGGTTGGCCAGTGGCTGGCTTCAGGCTTTACCACAAACCTGGTCCTGCCATGATTCTCGACATACGGCAAGTGCACTAGTAAGCACCTGCTATGGTACTTGACATACAGCAAGTAAGTAGATAGATTCATTAGGTGCGGTTGTGCAGTCCTCTCTCGGGTCCAGAATCCAAGCATAGTTTTCGTGCCCCAGGGTATTGATGCCCTCTCTGCCCCCTGCCCCTGGGAGTGTCCTGGCAAAGCTGAGATCCCCCCTTCGTTCTCCATCCTTAAGTGCACAGCTCTGCTGTGGTGCATCCCCAGGGGACATGCTCACATGTGGATCTGTCCCTTGTGCTACGCCAGGGACCGCTGGAGGACGCAAGCTTTGCCTTTGTGTCCCTGAGCCCTTCAGTGGGTGGCACCAGCAGCTCTCAGTGAATGCTTGAAGGAGGGTTGCAAGATCTTATTTGTCTCATCACCTCCTGCCCCGTCCCTTAACACAGCCGACCTGCAAAGGGTCTGAGAGAGAGAGAGAGAGAGTCTTCCATCCATTGGTTCACTCCCCAAATGGCTGCAACTGCTGGAGCTGAGCTGATTCGAAGCCAAGAACCAGGAGCTTCTTCCAGGTCTCCCACGTGGGTGCAGGGGTCCAAGGGCCATTCTCCACTGCTTTCCCAGGCCATAGCAGAGAGCTGGAATGGAAGGGGAGCAGCCGGGACTTGGACAGGTGCCCATATGAGATGCCAGCACTGCGGGAGGTTGCTTTACCCACTACGCAATGGCACCGGCCCCAGCATCTTCAGTCTTGATGTGCTAGCACGGTCGTGAAGGGCCTGGATCAGGTATGCCAGGCTGCCCCCTAACAGCGCCCCTAGGAGCAGGCAGCCGGGCTCCCATCACCTCACGGGATGCCATTCTGCCAACACTGAGGATAGCACCTGCAGGTGGGCACAGGAGGTCTCCGGGGGCCTGCTCTGCTGCACCGGTAGCCTGGCCTCTGATGGCCCCATTGCCAGTCCAGCCTCTCTCCACAGAGACATGGAGATGAGAGCTGGCAGGACTGGCCCCGGCTGGGGCTGAACATTGCGTGAACTTGACTCTTGGTGTAACTGGCCGGCCTACTATGTCTAACTATACAAATGGAAGTTTTATGATGATAAGATCAGTAGTTACTGAGATATTTATGTGACAAGCTGACAGATATAAAACTACAAAGCTTGCTTTTATGCCTCCCATCCTTTCAGAGGAAAAAAATAAATACTGGGTTGATGGGTCACTTTGAAAAGAATTTATGATGGAAATTACCTAATACCTGGTGAACTTCTAATATGCGAGATGAAGTCTCTCTCTCTCTGCCATTAAAAAGATAAACTCCGTTTCCCAAGATTGGAGCAAATGTGTTCATCCAAGGAAGAATTCAAAGAGTGCACTTTTCCCACAGCAGGTAAAAACACGAAGCCCCTTCCCCAGGAAGAAGGGGTGGGAACCCATGGGGTCACACTGTTCATGTGTCCCCCTACCCCGGGGGGCTGCGTCAGGCCTGGCCCAGCCTTGTCATGAAACAGTGCTCCACGCCACAGAGGACACGTCAAATCCTGCAATGAGTGTGCAGGAACGTCTCAGCGATGCAACGCAGCGCCCCCTGGTCTCTGCAGGGTGCCGGCAGCTGGGGAGGCCAGCGAGGAAGCCGCGGGATCCGCCGTGGGTGATGGGATGGGGCCGCTGCCTGCACTCTTCCTTCAGCACAGGTGGCTGCTGAGGGCCACCTCATCCTGGCAGTTCGGGGCCAGCTTTGCCTCGCACACCTCGCTGGTGCCACACTCCCTGCCGACAGGGGTATGGGAGTTGGGTGCTAGACTGGTGCTGGCCGGCATCAGGATGGGACGTTAGCAACCTGATAACCTGAATGTTCCTGTCGTCCTAGGGGCTCCCGGCTGCTGCCTGCCTCCTGCAACTGTTCCCATGTCCATGGGCCTCAAACCCATCTCATGGCTGGTCTTCCTCTGGCTGCCAACCCCGAGTGCCGAGGATAAAGCAGAGAACACGAGGGAAGTGGGGGCGCCCAACACCCACCCGTGCCCACACTGCTGGTAGATGCCAAGTCTGAATGAAGCCGCATGTTTGATGTCACCACTGTGCCGCCACCAACAAGCATCCCCTTCCCGCCACACTTGCCCAGAGTTTTGTGGTCACAGTGAGCCCAGTGTGTGAAACCCAGCCTCCCCGCGTGGGGGCGCTAGGACGCCCACAAGGCGGCAAGAGCCTGTTTCCGCTCCTGGAGTGGTCTCCTGACCCTGGCGTGGTCCCTGCTTGGTGGGCTCACTTCCAGGTGGAGATGCGCGATCACAGAGGAGAGAGCGGGTGCTGCAGGGCCACACGGCTGGCCGACCCCAGCGGGCAGGCCAAGACCCTTCTCATCTCAGACCAACTCCCGCCTGCAGGTGCCGCTGTGTTCTCAGCCCAGTGTGAGGATTGTAGGGGTGTCCACGGGGCACAGGCCTCTCCCCACAACGTTTCTCTCTCAGGGAAAGTGTGAATACGTGGTACATGTGTGTGTGTGTGTATGTTAGTGTATGTGAGTGTGTGTATGCGAGTGTGTGTGCATGTGAGTGAATGTGTGTATGTGTGAGCATGTGTATGTGTGTGAATGTACATGTATGTATGTGTGAGTGTGTGTATGTGAGTGTGTGTAAGTGTGTGAATTCGTGTACATATGTGTGTATATGTGTGTTAGTGTGTGAATGTGTGTGAGTATGTGTATGTGTGTGTGTATGTGTGAGAGAGATTGAGCTGCACATCAAACCCAAATTAAACTCCTTTACTGTATTTTATCAGCTCGATCTGCTGTGTACGCCTCAGCTTTGTCTCATTTAAATAAAACTTCCATTTGTAACAATCCTATAAATAGAAAGCCGTATTGATCAGGGCCCCGCCAGCTCGCTGCACTTTGGTTATCACTGAAGCCTGACCGGTTAATGTGAGGGCTACAATTTATTATGCGGCAAGATACAATGCAAGGCCATGCCATTTAGAGCTCGACACGTAAGCACGCGGAGCTCGGGGGAGCGGCTCAGCGGGGCCCTCCTCTGGATCCTCATCTGCCTGGATTGCCGCTGTGCAGCCCCCAGCGCCCAGCGGACTTGGCCTTGGCAGAGGCACCGGTGCCCCAGCCTGTGGGTCACTCACCCCTGCAGTGAAGACAGCAGCCCCGGAGGAGTGAAGATGCTGGATTGCTCGGTACTCTGAGGCCATGCTGGGGAAATGTGAGTGGGCCCGTGCTTGTCTTTGGATTTGCTACCCTGATGCTCCAGTGTCACCAAAGCTGACTAAATGCCTACTGCAAGACCACCCCAGGACACCGTGGTCCATTTCCGGAAGGGGACAGTTGAGTTGAACACGACCCCAATGAATAAGGCACCAACCATGAAATGTAGGCGAAATTCACTAAGCCTCGCTCATTCCTTGTCTAACCTCCAACCTGAGATGAGACGTATGCTCACCTATGCTTGCTTGAATGTATGTATTGCTTACATGTCTTTCCCGCAGCACTGGCCCCCAACTGCACACATGTGCACACACACACAGAGGCACAGGGGGAACACTCTTTGTGTGCACAGTGCTATCTATGCCAAATCAGAAAAACAGACTCTCCAAAGTGCCAGCGAGGCCAGCAGCATTGCGGCTGCCTGAGCATTCAGCCTGGGACATCTGGGTTCTGGACTTCTCTAGAAAGACAGGGTAAACCCCGAGTGGATTCTTGCCCCTCAGCTACACACCCAGGTTCATGGTTGTCCCTGAACAAAGAAATTCTGTACGGAAGGGGTCATCACATCCCCTTTCCACCCTCAGGCAGAAATAGTGGTTTGGGGGTTCCTGCTGGTTCCGTGGAAGCTGAGATCATCACTGGCCCGTGTTCCTGCAGGTCCTGGCATGGAAGCAGCTTTGCCAAAGTGGCCCCCATAGACTCCTGGATGGAGCACAGTGTTCTTGCTCTTGTTAAACCTGACGCCGACCTGCTTATCTGTCCCTCTGCACTACAGGTCTCCATAAAGCCTTCCTTTACTGTTAAATTTTAATAACTTGGGTTAGAGGTAGGATAGAAACAATATCTAGTAGGCATTTAAAAGCAAATCTATTAAATTTTAGGGTAACTGCCGTACATGGTTGGAAACATTATCATTTAGATCCTGCGGGGGGAATGGCCACCTCCGAGAGAGAGAAAATTGTGTACTTTGGAAAACACAATCCAAGGCTAATACCATCGGTGAGAAGGAAATTCTCTGCTCATTACCAGGAAGATTGTTTTTATCTTACCTATAACTAAAGTTATTAAAGTTTGAGAACTGTAAAATGCTTAATGAGAAACTGCAGAATAAGTTATAGCAGCTAGGACCTGGACTGGTATTTGCCGATGATAAACTTCAAACCCTGATTGTGAGCTAGTGCCCCGGCTTACACGGAGCCTCCCCACCCCACCCATCGTGGATGCGAAATGACTAAATGGTTAAGCCAGGCAGTAAAACACTAAGTGGGTAACCATGGCAACCAAATGCTGCCCAACTGGGAGGGGGCTCCTGTCTTGCGGGATTCAAGTTGGTATTCCAGCCAGGAGTCAGAGCAGTTTGACCCACTTTCCCACACTCCTTCTAGAATCCACCCCACCTCCACCCCCCACCCCGCCATGGCCTCCCTACAGGGGAGAGCAGGGAGGTTTTGGCAGGAACTGAGTGCCGCCAGCAATTGACACCTGAGGCCGTGCAAGGTGTAAGCGACTGGCGACAGGCGTGTTATCAGCTGGAGGGAGATGGCCACCTAGCCGCCCAGCTGGTGGCGGTTCAACTGCGGCTCTGACCCCAAAAGGCCAGTGTCGCTAGCCAAGGAGAGGCTGGCACACTGCTTCTTTGTGGTCTGAGGAATCCTGACGTCCAAGAGCCACGCTCGGAGGCTCTAATCTGATTGGTTTGGAGTGAGCTTGGACATGGTTTGGAGTGAGCTTGGACAGTCTTGTGTTTTAGAGGTCCCCAAGGCTATGCCAAGGGCTCTGGCTGAGAACCATGAATTCGGAGCAGCGGTTCTCAATCTTGGTTGCTCTGGGTAAGCCTGAGCTGCACCTCTAGGATTTCGTCTATGAATATTCCCAGGGGAGGTCTGGCCAACAGCCCCCTGATGGCTCCCAGGGGTCAGGGAGGGGACCCATTCCCACTTTGGAGGGAGGAAGCAGAGCGAGGCCAGTGCCTCCTGGTGAAGTCCCCGGATGTGCTATGGTTGCAAACAGGGAATGTCCAGGGGTTGGAAACGGGCACGTGGGCCCGAGAAGGTTTCCGGGGACTCTTGGAGAGCCCGGTGTGGCTTAGAGGGGAGGGGTACGGTGGGCCAGGCTCTCAGGAGGAGACTGAAAGTGCTACCTTCTGGTCATGTCCCCAGCCTCCCTGAGTGGAGAAAAGGAGAGGCTGGTGGCTTCCTGTGCTCCCCTTGGCCATAGCAGCTGAGAGGAGCGGGCACTCCACTGAGCAGGATATGCGGGGACCAGGTGTGAAAGGCCGGGAACGGCAGGGGAGGGCACATGGCGTTAACCCCTGGGCCACAGTGCACCTTTGAAGACCACAGCAGGGGAGGGTGCCAGAACCCGAATTTAGGAATTGAGGAGGCAGAGAATGAAATGGACAGGGCCTGGCTAGGAGCAGCTATAACAGTGCCGGAAATGCTCTTCATGTGTTCTGGCAAAGCTGGAGATCAGACCCTCAGCAAGGGTTCATGGGCTCACTCGCTTAAACAAAGGCGTGCCAAGGCCAGGGGCCGAACTGGTGGTGCTGGTGTGGGCGTCACACTTGAGAAGGGTGTCACCACCAACTGGGGTGCCCTGGGCTGAGCGGGCTTTACAGCCCCACAGACAGTGTCAGCCAGGAAGTGTCTCTCCGCATGGCTTTGGAGTTCTGGCTTGGAACGCGGCTGCTGGATCGAGTGACCTCGACTCTCCTGTAGCCCTGCCCATGCCCTTGTAGGGGGACTGCCCTCCCCTCCCTGCATCCCTCCGTTTTGCCCTCTCCCTGTTAGGAGCAGAGTACGAGACCCCCTGCTCAGGTCATGAGGCCGGGATGAGGGAGGAAGTGCCAACAGAGGGGTCTCTTGGAGTCTCTTGGCTGCCTGACCTCCTCTGTGTGCCCCAAACTGCAAATGGGCTGGGCACCAAGCCAGCTGAGGCCCAGCCTGAGGACACTGCCCTACACTCCTCCGGCAGGCAGACAGCACCAGCACTCCCCACCCACAGTGGACCGACGCTGCCCCGAGAGTCCCCCGTCTGCTCCATGCCAAGCATGCACTGCCCCACAGCTCCCAGCCTGAGACAGAAGTGACTCTATTAGCAGACTGCTGAAGAACGACTTGTCCTACTTTCCTTCACTTACGTAAGAGTGCTGGACGCGTCATTGGGTAAGACTGTGAATTCCCCAGGAGAGCATCGTCTCCCCAGAGTGGGATGCCCACGGACTCCCCGCCAGAATAAAGGCCACAAGACAGGACCCTCCCCTATCAGACTTTTTTTTAAAGATTTATTTTATTTATTTGAAAGGTACAGATACAGAGACAAGAGAGAGTGTTTCCATCTGCTAATTCATTCCCCAAATGGCTGCAATGGCCAGGGCTGGGCCAGGCTGAAGCCAGGAGCCAAGAGCTTCTTCTGGGTCTCCCTCTTGGATCCAGGAGCCCAAACACTTGGGCCATCTTCTACTGCTTTCCCAGATGCATCAGCAGGGAGCTGGATTGGAAGTGGAGCAGCCAGGTCTTGAACCGGTGCCCATATGGGATGCAAGCACTGCAGGCGGTGGCTTAACCTGTTACACCACAGCGCCCCACTTCACTCCCCCACCCCTGCCACTCCCCACCCAACTCTTACTTCCTTGAACATGCAGTGTAGCCAGGCAAGATAGTGTCACACTCAGGAAACCAATGGTGCAGTTACATGGATTAAGTCCTGGTGTCAGAGGAGGGAATGACAGGTGCCTGGGCCACAGGGCTCCTGTCCCTGGGAAGTGGCCCATTTACTGTCCTGACTTAAGAAAGCCATCCCTGTGCTCACTCTGAGTACCAGAAGCTTCCTGTGGGTGGAAGGAGCTGCCGAGAACAAGCCCTGGACTCGGGGGGCACCAGAGTGCAGCCTTTGTTTCTCTACACAAATGTCTAAGTGGAGTCTTCATTCTGCTGTGTGACAAATTAATACCAGAACATTCATGATTCTTGGCCGGGATGGTTTAAATTCCAGGAAAATGTGCAGAGCTAAGTGCCTGGGGGAGAGAGAGAAGGGCCCAGCCTTTGGTCCTCAGTTCAAGCTGGCATCCACCGTGACGGACAAAGTCATGACCGGCACCTCGTTGGTTAATCACCTGGGCAGGCCACACTGGCAGCTTCTAGCTCAATCAAACCAGAAATAGGATGTGGGGTACACTGAGAGTGAGTGACAATAAGAGAAGGAAAACACAAGACAAAGAATGTGAAGCAATCTTTGAACTGAGCCAACCCAGCATCCATTGCCTCTGCTTCTAGCAACACCACACTGGTTTACTTCTGGGGGAAAAAAAAATCTTTCTCACTTCTCATTTGAGATGACATGGATGGAGCTGACTCCATATCCTAGCTGTCGAAGGGGAAACATGGCTAAATCACCCCAGCCCATGTCATCACCCCCACCAAATAAGCCCCCAGGAGTGCCCACCGAAGGTCCATCCCCGGGAATGTGACTGTTTTCCGGGCGGAGGTTGCGCACTGAGAATGGCTGGTAGCGATCTGTGGTTGTCTGTGAACTCATACCTGGGATAGAAGGCCTGGTGCAGAACAGCAAAGCTGAGAGGTGCAGAGCACCGTGGTTCTGACAGCAGTGCGGAGCTCCTGTCCAGCTGTGCCGGAAGCTGTCAGGACCCACACGCCTTCCAGTCGCACGAGTCGGTAATTTCCCTCTGCTGTTAAAGCAGGCTTCATTGGGATTTTGTCAGAAAAATCTGAGTAGAACAGTCTGCATCTAAAAGTGAAAATCATTGCAGTGCCAGAGACTCACGAGCAGGGTAGGTCTGGGGACGGAGGGGCCCACAGCTTGCACAATTTTCTGGAGAAGAGAACGGCAGCTCTGCAAATTCAGAGCTAGGCAGAGGGCCTCCTTAAAAACCCTGAAACTCTGGCTGCTTTAGCTTCTTGGTAATTGGAAAGCCCAGGAACTGGGGTCCACCCCCCCCCAAAAAAAAGCCTTTGGTAAAAGCCACTAGTCTCCATTGCATCACCCAAAGCAAGAGCGTCCATCTATGTCAAATTCCATTCAGCTCAAAAACACCATGTATTAGACTGTTTGTTGAAGAAACGACGTTGCTTACAATTCCATGACGAAGGATCCAAAGACCTGGCTGGGTGCTTGGACGGCACTGGACCTGTGCCTCATTCTTCCATGCAGGGCATTTATCCCAGCCCAACAGATGGGCAGGAGGACTGGAGGCAGCCACTTATTTCTTCCGTCTTGATAGGGGTAGGGCAAACAAGGAATGGGAGGCCAGTCCTGGGAGGACAACACCAAGCGATTAAATTCTCTCAGGAAGTGTTTCTTCCTTGGCTGTCTGGTCACAGGAGCTTTCTTAAAGAATGTTTTCATACAAAATTTCTAAAATGCTGAAAATACAATAAGATTAACGGCCCCTGGAGGCTATGGCTTAAATATTTTATCTTCTTAGATATCAGTTACACTGCACTTTCCTCCAAGGATCTGAAGTCTTTTAAATATAGCATCTAATTAATCCTCTTGTCATCTGTGGAAGGAGCAGCATCATTACCCCGATTTCACAGGTGAGGACACAGCAGCTAAGGGAGAGCTGTCCACAGGCACAGGCAGCCCCGTTCCGATCCGGGCGGGCCTCCGGGGGCCTACTCCACAGGCGCATCTTGGGGAAAACCCCATTTGAAAGGTGCCAGTCCTGCCGTGCGTGCCACGGAGCACAGGGTGGGAGGGTTAGGATCGTTTCTGCCCCACATGCTCAGCCATGGAAGGCAACGCCAAAGGGGCCGAATTCAGGACCCAGAGGGCCCCGCCTCTAATGCAGCTTCTCATTTGCGCATCTTCACAAAAAGGGCAATCTGAAAGCAACCACTTTGTGAATCCAGTTTTTGAAATACACTGATGTCCCCACCCCACCCAACAATTAGATGACGTCACAGGCCATCTGTTTATGGCAGGTAGGCCATCGGTGCCATGCACTGGCCACACAACAGTCTCTGTCTCCCAGCCTGAACTGCACCCGCGTTGTTCTCACTTTACCGAGGCTAGGGGCTGGACTCATCAGAGCTTGGCAAGCCAGCTCCCGCCGGAGACCTGCGGCTGGCAGGGCCAGGGGTCTTTTGCCAGCTGCGTTCTGGCTGCTCCTTTGAGTCATTTCTCAAACCATTCCCATTGCTGTGTGGCCCATCATCACTTGTGACTCCTGTTCAATAAGCACACAGAGAGAAACTCCGGAGAGAGGCGCTGCCCGTGATTGTCATTGCTTTGTCCCAGGCTCCACCATCGCCTCTGCTTGCGGAAGGCTGGCACACCAGGGTTTAAGAGCGAGAGGCTGAACCTCAGAAACCACACACGGGTCATCTCAGAGAGCAGGGACTCCCCCTTTGTCAAAACTTCACATTGCTCCTCCCTAAATCCAGAGCACCAGCCCTGTGGTGAAGATCCAACCACCAAAACACCAAATGCAAAAGATTCTCTCTTGGGATAGGTGGCGGGGCTTCCAGGGAGGGAAGAGGTTAAAATAGAAAAAGTGGGCAGAAGCAAGGAGGTTCAAAGAAGAAGAAGAGAGGAGAGATAGGGAAAGAAAGAGATAATGATGGGGAGGACGGGGAGGAGGAAGATAGAGAGTGACAAATAGATGATAGACACACACGTGGACAACCAGCTAACTAATGAGATGAGAGATGATAGATAGGTAGATGATAGATAGATAGATAGATAGATAGATAGATAGAGTAGATATAGACAGGCAGACACACAGATGGACAACCAGCTAACAAGATGATAGATAGATAGCTAATGAATGGATAGATGACGGACTAAATACAGGTGATGGGTAAATGAGAACCAGGCAGACATACAGATAGATGATGGATAGAGAAGATGGATGGACAGATTGATAGGTACAGATATGTAGATCATAGATACATAGATAATAGGCAAACAGATAACACAAATGAGCATATGTGACTGAGAGAAGAGGAGCAACAAAGAAAGAAATAGTAAGTCATGGAACCATGGAAGAAGAAATACAGAGAAATGTGGAGAGAGCCAAAGAGGAGGATAAAGGTGGGGCTGCCGCTGTGGCTTAGTGGGCCAGGCCTCTGCCTGTTGCGCCAGCATCCCATATGGGCGCCGGTTTGAGTCTCGGCTGCTCCTCTTCTGATCCAGCTCTCCGCTATGGCCTGGGAAAGCAGTAGAAGATGGCCCAAGTGCTTGGGCCCCTGCACCCACGTGGGAGACCTGGAAGAAGCTCCTGGCTCCTGGCTTCGGATCGGCGCAGCTCTAGTTGTTGCAGCCACTTGGGGAGTGAACCAGTGATGGAAAACCTCTCTCTGTCTGTAACTCTATCTCTCAAACAAATAAAATCTTCAAAAAATATATAAAGGAAAAAAGGAGGCTGAGGGAGAAACTCCAGTCTCACAAGGCAGCTTGTGCCCCACGTTGTAAAATGACAAGGATGGAGTGAGCCGGTTTTCATACACATAATATTGTCTGTGTAGTCTATAAATATAAAATTAAATGCTGACCTCTCTGGTCCATGTCAAAAGTCCAAGCCAGTGTCAGCACATATTGTTTTTATTTGTTTCAAGAGAAAATAGATCAACAACATTAACCTCCCAATGAAGAGAGAATTGAATGAATTAAAAAGCAGAGCCATAAATCGCGCGGGTTTTATTGGCACCGTGGTAAGCACGCCCGGGCCTTCCCAGGGGGTGGGGTCTGGGAGGGTCTCAGTGGCCTGCAGTCTCTCCACCACCCAGAAAGGAAGAGAGATATTAAGACCCCCACACTGCTCTGCTACGTCCACTGCCTCCATCCATCACCATGTGACAAAGGCTCCCGCACACATGCCCAGAGATATTGAGAAGGAGCAGAACCCGGGCACAAGGCAATTTGGAGAGGCCCTGGGGAAGCCAGAGTGCCCCCAGCGGCCCCCTCGCTGGCCACATTTGGCAGGAGGAGCTGTCAGGCCAGAGGAAGAAGCTGGGCTTGGGTTTCCAAGGTACGACTCACAGAGGCTGTGAGGCCACAGCCTAGGGGGCTCCTGGCTCCCCGAGCCGCAGCCCTCTCTCCTTCCGCCGGTTGGTTATGCCCGGGAAGAGCCGTATGCCAATCAGAGAAGTGCATTTTATTTCCAGCTCAGGAATTCACACCCTAACTTGGGCCGCTGCTAAATCAGGCCTCACTGCCGTCACAAAGCCCGGTTCACGTGGACATTTTAGAACGGATCTCACGATGAATCTGACGATGCTTAATTACGGCGATGGAGCCGAACACAGTGTGCACAGAATTGAGATGATCTCCGACATCTGTGCTGCCAGTGTTTTCCGTCTGGCCCCAGGAAGCCCCTGGGAGAAGAAGCCCCGGAGAACTGGGACATCCCTCTGTGCCCACACCACTGCCGCTCATCAGCTTTCTCTCACGTGGCTGTGACTGGGGGGGAGAGACGTGGGGACAGTGCAGGTGGAAGAATTTGTCTCAAATCTACACCAGAGTTTTTCATCATCCCACAAATGCCACCCACACAGCAAAGAAGGGGAGATTTGGGGAGCAAAATTCTATAGGAAAGAAGTGCATACAAGGCAATTTATGGACCAGCCTTGTGGCACAGTAGGTTAAGCCACCCCCTGTGACACTGGCATACCATATGAGCACTGGTTCAAGTCCCAGCTACTCCACTTCTGATTCAGCTCCCCGCTTATGCACCTGGGAAAGCAGCAAAAGATGACCTAAGTGTCTGGGCCCCACTATTCTCATGGGAGAACCTGATGGAGTTCCCAGTTGCAGCCATCTGGGGCTTGAACCAGAGGATGGAAGACATCTCTCTCTCTCTCTCTCTCTCTCTCTCTTTCTCTCCTCTCTCTCTCTTTCAACCTTTGTCTCTGTAACTCTGCCTTTCAAATACTTTTTGGAAAAAATCATAAAACAGGCAACATCAATGAGACTGAAAGTACTTTTCATTTATAAACAAAAGTAATGTTACATATTTATACATGGGCAATACAAATTGACTAGATCATTAAAATGCAAAAGTAATGACCCTTTGGAACAAATCCACAAAGCAGTAAATATTCTGCTATTAACATATTTTCAGATAAATCCTTGTTTCACAGAGCAATTACATTTGCAACACAAAGTCTCCTGATGTAGGTACAGGCATTTGGAATTTGTTTCTGACTCTGACAAAACTCACGGTGCTCACAGAGCTAGCTGGATTCAAGGCTGTCATTTTATAAACCAGTCAGTTTCCATTAACTTAATTCGATCAAAGGTGCTCTCTCTGGCCCTGGGAGTGTGTGCAGGTGGGCTCTCGGTGCTTCCATGAGGATGTTCTTCTTTGTGACAAAAATTATAATAAATATGGACAACATACCCACCACCTGTGGTGTGCCATTCACCCTTCTAAGGCCTTCACCCAGATAAACTCATTTCAGACCCACAATAGCCCTGTCAGATAAAGCCTCAGCAGCATGAGGGTACTCCCAAAATTTGCAGAAATATAGAGTTAAAAAGATGGGCTTAGGGGCCGGCGATGTGGCGTAGTGGGTTGGGCCTTTGCCTGCAGCATCTGCATCCCATATGGGTGCTGGTTCAAGTCCTGGCTGCTCCACTTCCCATCCAGCTCCTTGCTGATGGCCTAGGAGTGCAGCAGAATATGGCCCAAATGCCTGGCTCCTGCAACCATGAGGGAGACCCAGAAGAGGCCCCTGGCTCCCGACTTTGGATCTGTCCAGCTCCGACCATTGTGGCCATGTGGGGAGTGAACCAGCGAATGGAAGGCATCTCTCTCTGTCTCTGTCTCTTCCTCTCTCTGTAACTCTGCCTCTCAAATAGATACATAAATCTTTCCAAAAATGATGAGCCTAGTTTGGCCCCCCAAATTCTGGAGCCTGTGCATAGTAGGAATCTTTGAAAAGTGTATTATTTTTTAAGAAATTTTAGCTGCCCTCAACGTGGTCCCCCAGGGCTCCAGTCTCCTGTCTCCAGTCTCAGCTGGTGTTTCTGCAGGGGTCCTGGTGAGATCTCCCAGGAACTCAAATGTTCCAGATGCTGATGGCCAGGGTACCCCATGGCCGCTGGATAGCACTGGGAGGGGCTACTCTGCCAGCCACAGTGCTCCTGGGTGCAGAGGGCATGAGGCCTCCTGCTCTATTGCGTGCTAGGGAAGGGACCACACTGTCTGTGCTCCAGCGTTCCTCAGTGTTCCCTGAGGAAGCAGCTCCTGGAGCATCTGTCTCCAGCCGCCCCACCATGGGGGAATGGGGCAGGAAGAGGAAGCTCCTGTGTCCACCATGTCCCAATCTCTCTATCCCCTGTGTGCACCTTCAGCCCAATCCAAAGGATGCTCGTGTACATGGACTTGAGCGTGTGCCAGTGGGCCTGCTCGTGCCTTTGCTAACCTTGCCAAGCACCTTCGGCTGTCAGCTTGCACTTGGGATGTGAACATCCATCACGTGATTTTCATTTGAATAGCACCACAAACCAAATCAATGCGGTTGTATGTTCTGACGAGCTGATTTCTCCCTTTCCACCAGTCCAGGTAGCTGAGATGTATTTGGACAGCCTAGCTCTGGTAAACTGGCCAGAACAGATCGCCCCTTATGGCCAATGGCTTCAGAGGCTTGATCCAATTCCTCTGCCAGAGAGAAACTTAGGAAAAATGCCTCGGCTGCTCGGAGCCTGTTTCCTTGCCTATAAAAATGGGAGATCCTGGGGCCAGCGCTGTGGCATGGTGGGTAAAGCTGCTGCCTGCAGTCTGGTATCCCATATGGGCGTTGGTTTGAGACCCAGCTGCTCCACTTCTGATCTGGCTCTCTGCTATGGCCTGGGAAAGCAGTGGAAGATGGCCCAAGTCCTTGGGCTCCTGCACCCATGTAGGAGACCTGGAAGAACCTCCTGGTTCCTGGATTCGGATCGGTGCAACCCCAGATATTGCGGCCATCTGGGGAGTGAATCAGAGGATGGAAGACCTCTCTCTCTCTCTCTCTCTCTCTGCGTCTGCTTTTCTGTAACCCCACCTTACAAATAAATAAATAAATCTTTTTTAAAAAATGGGAAATCCTAAGTACCAACCTCATAGCATCTGTAAATGCCTATATAAATGCAGCACACCAGGCACTCAGCAACAGGGAGCTCTTGAATGAGGGTGGCCTTCCTCACACTGCAAAAGGAGACAGGACCCAGACCAATCACAGAAGCCAGGGGATGACTGGCATCTCTCACTGCCCACCACACACCCTGGAAGGGAGGTGATGGCCTCAGAGAAGCACTTCTGAGAGCCGGCTCCCACCCAGGTGCTGGGGCACGTGGTGCCTGTGGGACTCACTCTCAACCGTCACCTTGGGGTTCCACCAAGGTCTGGAGGCCAGGATTCCTTCCAAGGACGTGACTACCTAGGAACAGTGCTCTAAGGGTGTGCAGCATCCTGCCCCAAGCCTCGCTCCTCAGTGAACAATCAGAGCTCTGAGCTACAGAAATTCAGCTCAGGCCCAACTCTCAGGCCCTGCATACCGGATGAGAACAAGCACTATTGGACCCCAAGCGATACTCACGCCATCCCAGAAAATTTCTGTTCATAGCACCTCCTCTTGAAATAAAAGAGGCTTCAGATAAGGTATGGCCCAGTTAAATGCCAAGACCGTGAAGATCCAGATGTGTGTGTCAACGTGGTTGAAGCAGCACCAGCCTACACAGCTTACCAGGCAGTCAACGTCGGCGCATTTGTTTGTATAGAAGATTTTCTATTTAGGAAACAGAGGCCTTGTCTGACGACACGGATAGATTGGCGACTTGACAAGGATGGGACTAATTAATTCTGGTGGTGTAGACACTCCAACTGGGTAACTCAAGATGAAAAGATGGAGTTTGGCACATGCGAGAAATAAAAGTATTAATCTCCTTTATCACTCAGTTTTATATAGAACTTTTATTAACATGTGCTAGAGAAGGAGGGGCTGAGAATAAAACATCCACGTGTCAGCCGTTTCAGAAGAGAGACTGGCAGGGGGCTGGCCCATCCATCTTCAGAGAATGATGTTGAGTTATTATCCACCATTAGGAGGGAGTGTTCATTTCTCATTTGTCTGGGATAGAAAAGCTTCTTCCATAATATTGAGAGCTAATAGCTCCATGAAGAGTAGAGTTTTGGTTCCTAAATTACTAGGATTGGCTGTCTACCAAGTCTAAACTCACCCAGCTTCCCATTTCTCACTTCCTGCTTGAGCAGAAGAGAGGCTGACCCCAGGACAGACGTCTCGGGGCCAGCAGAAAGCAGCCGAACGTCCAAGCTGCTGCTAAGTATCACCCAGCCTGCAGGTGCATACACGTCACTGAATTCTAGGATGTTTATCCAGAGGCTAGAGAGCGTATGAATTCAGCCTTGTATTTTCATATCCGTTTCTCAAATGTCTCTTACCCATTTCCAACCTAATAAAAATCTGCATACCCCCCCACAAATGAAAGGGCTCGTGTAGAAACCGGTGACTTCCCTGCTGCCCAGAAGTGGGGGGTGGGAGGCAGGTGCATGTCCGCTGCCCTCTCAGTATCCATCTTCTTCCTGGCCTGCAGGCGACTGACAGCCCCCGCCCCCACCATGAGAGACGAGGCTCCAAAGGCAGCCAGGAGGTGACCGGTTCAGGTATTGATCAAGCCTTACTCACATAAAACCTTTCACCTCCCCCAGAGCAGGAGGGCCACAATCAACGGCTGATACTCACATGTGGAAATACACCAGAGTATAAAAAACCTGCGTTGGTGACAACTCGGACTATGATCTCATTTGATCCCCCGCCCCGAGCAGAGTGACCCTAATGAGCTGGAGAGCGTGTATCGGGGACACAGCGTGCTGGGCCCTCTGGGGGAGGGGAGGGTCTGTCACCCTCATCTGACCGCTGGCAGCCCTCACTCCTCGGGGCTGGCTGAAAGAACTGGCTGCAGCAAGGTCAATGCCGGAAGGAAGTTTGGCATGGCAGGTACTGTTGACTAAGTGCTCCCCGGGTCTGAGTATAGCACGCGGTATCTCCTCACTCTGATCCCGTATTTGTGCAGCTGAGAGCAGGCGCAGGCCAATGGCCAATGGTGGGATGCAGACCGCCAGCCTGGAGCAGAGTCTCTAATGCACGCAGAGCGCCTTCTCGCGGGGGGCCACAATTCCTCCTCGTGGCAGCCGTTGGAACCTGGCAGGGACAAAGTAGAAGCCTGGGGGTTATGTCACCCACCCAAGTTCTCCCCCAGGCACCCACAGTTTTTCAGACTGCATGCAGTAGCCAAAAAGTCAAGAAACGACAAGAGAAGGGGTGGGCGCTGAGGCACAGCAGGTTAGGCTGTTGGCTGAGATGCTTGCATCCTGTTTCAGAGTTCCAATGTCTGTCCTGGCTGCTCTGCTTCTGACCCAGCGCCTCACTAATGCACCTGAGAAGCAAAGGACGATGGCCTGAGTCCTTGAGTTCCAGCCACCCACATGGGAGACCCGAATAGAATTCCTGGAGCCTGGCTTAGCCCGGCCAATCCTGGCTATTGCAGCAATTTGGGGAGTGAACCAGCAAAGGAAGATCTCTCCATCTCTCTCTTTCTGTCACTTAGTTTTCGGATAGATAGATAGACAGATAAATTGATAGCTACAAGAGAAGGCTTATGTGCTATGGTCTATTTTAAATATGAGAGTATTTTAAAATATGCACACAAAATGGAATTAAAAGATAGGTTTATTTGGGTGCAAAAAAGCCAAAAATCATGCAGAGTTTTTACATAAGATACATTTTCCCTGATTTTTTTTTTGAGGATCCCTCATATTTCTTTTTTACAAAATATTTATACCACAGACTGGCCTGTGCCGCTTCCATTTTCACCCTTCCTGATCACCCCACACACCTGGTCCTCTGGGAGATATTTCTCGGTCTTTGTCGTTTAGATGAGCAGCCTCCATTCTAGGTTCAGGGGCATTACCGTTTACCCCCAAGTCACAGACCCAGGGAGTTCCCATCACCTGGAGCTTCCTCTTTAAGTCATTGCTCTCAGTCAAAGCTCCCAGACTGAGACATGCTAATTTACACTAAAGTGCTAATGACTGAAGATTGACTTAGATATTGTACCTTGGAGAAAAGTTGACAGCCATGGAGTGTTTAGAAGCCATGAACTATGTCTTCTGATCATGTCCCGACTTCCCCTGTTGGTGGCTGTGTGACCTTGAACTGTGTAGCCTCTTTTGGCTGTGCTCTATTGCCTTGCGAAATGAGGTAGGTGGCATGGACCCTCTTGTCCTGTGATTTAGGTAGTGTTCACTCAATGCTCAGCATGGAGCCCGGGAAGTGGCGGCACCCAGTTCACAGCCAGTGCGTCCTCGGGCTTGGAGTGGGTGGGGCAGGCCTTCATGCCCGAGCACTGGACGTCTGTGGCAACGCCTGCCAATCCTGGCATCAGCAGGCCAGTGCTGCCCCTCATCCATAGTCTTTACCAGGTGCAGGGCTCCACACTCTTTCTCTGCATCTCTCCCCTCCAAGAGTCTCTGGAACTTTCTGCTCACCGGAGAGGACCAGTCGAGCCAGCAGCTGGAGACAGCAGAGCAGCCATGAAGGGAACTTGGTGCAGCAGAAGGAAGAGCGGAGTGGGAGGTGGTGCCCTGGTCCACTGCCTGCCTCTGCCTCCAGCATCTCCCGCTCATGTCACTCCTCTTTCCGCCTCACTTTCCCCTCGCAGAGCTACGATGTCTCCTAAGCTGGGGAAGTTCTGAGCACTGTCAGGGTGCTGCAGGCTCAAGCTTTGGTCCCCACCCATGGAGACCCTCCCTCCCCACCATGGCCCTAGCTTGCTTCCAAGATGGCTCCCAGGGGATTTTCTCCTGAGACCCAGAGGTGATCATGGAGCCTGCTGCAATGCGGAAGGTAGGAGAAGAGGTCGCGCACCGGGCTCTGCTATGGATTTGATGTCCATGTCCTCTTGAGACTTGCGCGTTGGAATCCTCATGCCCAGTATGACGATATTGGGAGGCAGGGCCTTTGGGAAGTGACTAAATTAGATTTGTTCGTGAGAGTGGGGCCCTGCCGATGGAATCCACCTCCTTACAAAATGAGCAGAGACCCAGACTGGCCCCCACCCTGTGAGGGTACAAGGAGAGGGGGACACAGTTCCCAACCACCCGCGTGGAGCTGGCCCAGCACCCTGATCTGGGGTTTGCCAGCCTCCAGTCACCCGGGCTACTGCAACTTGTCACAGCCGCTGAACTGACTGAGACAGGCACACGTGGTGACACCCTCCAGGACAACACAACACTGCTCCCGTGTGACCCGCAGCCAGGGCACAGCCTGAAGCGAACCTGGAGGTGGGGGAGCCCGCTTTCGCCTACAGTTAACCCTCCCTTTGGGTTTCACAGGACACTTCATTACCAGGCCCACATTTAAACATGCGTATATACACACAGGTGCATACGTGTAAAAACTCACATATACTTTCACGCAAACACGTATGATACCTATCTGCAGGTGCACACAACCATACACCGTCTACCCAGGGCCTGGAAGGCCTACTATGAAAATACTGTAACCTTGGGTGTTCCCATGCGTGCCATGAATCTCTTCCACCAGACACTGAGCATCTTCCACTTCTAATGCCAACCTATAGCTCCAGGCTTCTCTGAAGTACTGGCTATATATCAGACAACTCCTGCCATGTAACAAACTGCCCCAAAATGTAGTGACTTTGGCAACCACTCATTGCCTAGCTCACCACCCTGCAAGGCAGGAATTTCTTTGTGGCTCAGCCGAGCTGTTCTGGACCTGCCTGGGTTCACTCAAGTGTCGGTAGCCAGTCGCCAGGTCCCTGCGTGGGTGGCTGATCTAAGGTAACCCTAGCAGGGATGGCGCATCCCACCCATCCCACACAGTCTCTCTTGCTGCAGAAGGTTGACCTGTGCCTGTTGCAGGGGAGTTCCCAGGGTTCCCAGGGGGCAGACAGAGGTGGGCGAGGGCCTTTTGAAGGGCACGTGCAGAAATGAGCCTTCTTTCTTTTGCCGCATTCTATTGGCTGGAGGAAGTCACCTACCTGTCCAGCTCAGGGGCACAAGGCGGAGAAAGACACTCATGGGAAGAATACACCCGCTTTGGAAGGAGGGACAGAAAAATGCTTGCGGCCATTTTGGCAAATAAACGGTAAGGGGTGGGAACTAGGCTGGGCCTGGAGAGACAGCGAGAGTCTTAGCTGAGCGGGGCAGGGTCCAGCTTTCCCACCACTCACCCCCCACACCCCATCCCTGTGCTGCCGCAGGAACCCTGCTGTTTCCCCAAAACATGAGAAAACCATTTTGCTCTCTTACGTTTCCTACTGACAGTTGACAATCCTTTTTTACCCATTTATGGGTGCAAATTAATGAGATGACAACAGACTGAAACCAATGACAACTGCTAATCTGTAAGCAAAAACAAGGGATGAGGAGCCGAGAGCAGTGCAGCTGTTTTATTTTAATTGAGGAATGATTTTACGTTAGAAACACTCAATATTCACAGCAAATTAAAAATAATGAAGTGAATTGATACCAATGATATTTTTTTTTTTGCTTACTATCCCTTTGTAAATCTATTTCTTCACACAAATTGACAGGTCTAATTGATACATACGCTATTATTCCTCATTAGTAGGCTGAATAAAATAATTCTTGATTAAATTTATTGCAGTTTACCAATCCAGCATAATGTTTGCAAGCTATAAAAGTCAATCAACAGGAAACCAGGGGGAAGCCAACGACATGATTACATTTTATATCACACATAAGTGGCCTCCCTATGCCGGCAAAGGGAAGGCCATCGCAAGACCCCCAAGTGGGCAACGCATCAGGAGGGAGCCCCGACTCCATGCTGGTCTTCACAGATGTTAGAGAGGGTCCCAAGACCACTGCCCCCTCTGCAGTTGGCCTGGGCTCGAGCCATCCCTGCACTCCAGGCCCTTGCCCATCTCAGCCAGATCTCTGCCATTCATGACTCCAGGCCACTGTGACATCAGAGGCCTAGGCCTGGCAATGAAACCTGTCATCTGCACCCAGCCCAGCCCTTCCCAAAGGGAAGCAGCCTGGAGAGAGAATAAGGCAAGAAGCCACACCATGGCCCCTGTTAGTGTGTCTGCCTCAGGCTGCCTACCCTAGGGATCTGCATCAGAGGAGCCTCAAGTGCTCCCAGTATGCAAGGTCTCCAAGACTGCCTGCCTCCCCACTCTCTCAGATCCCCCTGGTAGCACAGACGTCCTATCCAGCTCCATGGATACGTTCTGCTTGACTCACTAGGATTTTTAAAATAAAGGAGTAAATGTCAATGGGTACAAACTTGGAGACTGCACACAAAGCTCTGGGCTCCAGGTGTTCCTAGAAGAATGGGAATATCACTGCTGCAGGAAGCTGGTCTAAGCAGCAGCCTGTGGGTGGGCATGTGTCTTCTACGCCCCATCATCTGGCATTGTTTTCCAGCACATGCCTATGCCTGAAGGTCTCCAAGTCCATGCCTTTGAAAGCTCAGGACTCCCTTCCTTGTGGGCCCTGGATGGTTCCAGGTGACTGTGCTCTCTAGGCTGAGCTGTGTTAGAGGACATGTGGCTGTGGATGTGGTAAAACCTCAGCTACACTGGAATCACACAGACCTGTGCACACAGCCCACTGGCTTTCCTGTGCTGCAGGCTCCCTCCCTCCTTCCCTGGCTCTACATCCAAACTGTTGGACATTCTACCTCCTCCACCCTCAGTTAAGCACAACCCTTCTGTGTCCCATTCCCCACGGTCCTGCTCACTTGACTATGACCTAAGGATATATAATCTCTTCAAAGGTCATAAGGATGGATAGGAGCCTCAGGATTCCTGGGTCTCCGAAGTCTCCCCCTGGAGCCGGGCCCTGACAAGGACAGAGACAAGGATCATTGTCTCGATCAGACTGACTTTCTCTGAGGTTTCCAGTCAGAACTACAGCACCACGAGGAACCCCTGGAATGTACTACATGCTCAACAAATGGTTTTGGAGTGAGATCTTACAATACCTTCTCATTCAGCCCCATTAACTCCTTATCCCTATATGTAGAAAATTCCTTCGGGGACCACAGACACATCTCTCCTTGAAATCTCTAGCACTAATGCCTGGGTGAGAAATTGACACTACCATTGACCAAGGAAGCTTATAGACAGGCACAGTCTGATCACATGTGTGACGATGACTCTGTGATCCTACAGAACATTTGGCCCCACCTCTTGCAGAACAAGAGCTACTAATCAGGAGGAAGAGCTTATCAGCGCTCAGGTCCCTGCCAGGGACTGCCCACCTCCCCTGTTCCTCCTCACCATCACTTTAGAGGAAAGCCCTGTCATCACCACACTCATAGGGACTGGGCCTAACTCGTATCTTCCTCAAACTCATGCCATTTCCCCCAATATTCCTAGAGGAGAAAAATGACAATGTGACAGCAAGCTGACCATGCAACGGAACCCAATATCCTCCTAGGCACAATGATGGATAGAGAATGTATGCGAGGGGCTGGCATTGTGGCACAGCAGGTTAAGCCTCCACCCGCAATGTTAGCATCCCATATGGGTTCTGGTTCGAGCCTCAGATGCTCCACTTCCAATCCAGCTCCCTGCTAGTGCACTTGGGAAAACAGCAGAAGATGGCCCGAGTACTTGAGTCCCTGCACCTACATGGGAGACCCAAAGGAATCTCTGGGCTCCTGGCTTCAGCCTGGCTCAGCCCCAGCCATCGCTGCCATTTGGGGAGTAAATGAGCAGATAGGAGATTCTCTCTCTCTCTCTCTCTCTATCTATCTCTGTAACTCTGCCTTTCAAATACATTTATATAAAAAAGAAAATGTATGCAAGACACTATCTTTGTCTTTTGGGAATTTGTAATCTATTTGGGGAGATATATCTCAATATTGGCAATAAATTAAATGCAAAATTGTTTCTTAAGCTCAGGGGTTAAAACAATGAAAGAAGGTTCTTGGGAGAGCTAAGGGATTACCTGGACCTGAAAATATGGGGAAACTGACCTCACCGCACCTCTCACATCACTGGGGACCGCTCTGCGCCTTCACACCTGCAGTGACCTCACACTTTTCCATCTTTGTGAGATAATCACTGGGCATCAGCCTTGCCCTGTGTGGTTTTGACAAGGAAAAGAGACCACCGGATGGAAGCTATGGGGAGTTAGACTTGGGTTCAATACAAGGGAGGGAGGAAGGATTTTCCCAGGGTCAGAGTTACTCTGGTGGATGTTGTGAGCTTTCTCTCACAGGGGACTTTGGGCAAGTGTGATGTCATCTGGGATTCCAGTGTGTCTCCAGGTCCCTTCTGCTGTGACCCTGGGCTGGCATGAGAGGAGCAGAGACCTCCTCAGGGGGGTGAACTTGGAACAACAGGATGAGCGAGGAAACACCCCAGGAGCAGAGAGCTCTCAGACACAGAGCCCCTGCAGGACCGCGTGCAGTTAAGGCAGAGTGGGAAAAGTTCTCAAGCGGGGAGAGCCTCTCTCCTGGGTATTCCTGGATCAACATGGAAGCATGCCACTTCCCTGCAAGAGCCTCAAACCCTGCTGGGAACTGGGCAAACATGAGCCCAGCAGTCTCGTCCATTGGCTTCTGACAGACTCGTCCACCTGCAAGTTCCACAAAACAGACACAAAGCTCATCACTCAAGCCACCCCTCTGCCTCCTTCCCTCTCTCCCTTCCCTCCCCCTCCCCCCACCTCCTCTCCTCTCCCCCCTCCTTGTTCCTAGTCCAAGAGGAGGACCCAACCACATGGACTCGAACCACAAGACTGTGAGATACTCCCAACCTCTTCCTTCTACCCTTCCTGGCCCACCCCAGACTCCATGATTCATAAAGCCCTTCCCAGTCCTGTGCTAGTCTACTTCTCTCCATGCCCATGCCACGGATGTGGCTCAGGTCTTCTCTCACTCCTCAGCACCACACACGAGGCAATGGTACCTGTCTTATCCACTACTACAGTGGCTCTCGGCAAAATGTCCAATACGCAATAATGATAGTAATAATAATAATAATAATACTATTGTTCCTTATATTTGACACTTGGGTGCCAGCCCTTGTACTAGATGTCTTCTTTCTTTTAAGATTTATTTTATTTATTTGAAAGGCAGAGTTACAGAGAGAGAGGGCAGGAGGAGAAATAGAGAGATCTTCTATCTACTAGTTCACTCAAATGACCACACCGGCCAGGGTTGGGCCAGGCGATGCCAGGAGCCAGGAGTTTCTTCCAGGTCTCCCACGTGAATAACAGGGACTCAAACACTTGGGCCATCTTCCGCTGCTTTCTCAGGAGCATTAGCAGGGAGCTGGATCAGAATTGTAGCAGCCGGGACTCGAACCGGCACCCATAAAGGACGCCAATGCTGCAAGTGGCAGCTTAGCCCACTACACCACAACTCTGGCCCCTGGGATCAATGTCTCACATGCAGAACCTCACACTAGGGTCCTCAGAAGTGGATAATATTGGCATTGTCCTTTACACAGAAGAAGAACAAGTCTCAGCAGAACCTTAAGAGAGATCCCAGCTTAGGAAGAGCCAGCCTTGGAACCTGGGTCCATTCCTGCTGCCCCTAGAGTCTGGCTTGCTAGCCCTTAGGGTATGTGGCCATCATGGGAGCCTAGTGGATGCTCACTGATGAAATGCATGCATCCCTGCAATCTCCTCTCTTCTCTCTCTCTCCCGACTGTGTTCCTTCCAAGTCATTCTCTATGCTGTAGCCATAGGTCTTCAACATGAATCTTTTTCACCCTTGTTAAAATCATCCACAGTCCTAAGCCCTGAGCCAAACTCACCAGATCAATCCCTTCTCCCTCTCCAGCTTTGTCTGTCCTCACCCGTCCATCCATCACAGCCAACCACTCTCGTGTTCCCAGAATGCTGCTCTCCAGCACTGCGCAAGTGAACCCCCTGCCCCCGCCTTGGCCTCCTGCCTCCACTGCTTCACCAGACCTAACGTGCTCAGTCTTGACACCCCCTTCTGTTGCTCTGTGGGTCCTACTAGACAAATTGAGGCTCCTTCTGGGTCCCCATGTCACCCTGCACTTCTCCAATAGGACTGTAACAGCCAGGACTTGGGTTCTGTGCTCCACCAAGCTGCCAGGTCCTTGAGGTGTGGCAAGCATTTGGTTCACTCCTAGCTGCCCACCAGCCAGCCCGGTGACTTAACCACAAACAGCAGTACCCCATCCGTGCCTCTTTGTTTTGATGAGCTGATCCCAAGGCCAACAACTCACAACTAAATGGGCTTTAGGAGTTCAAGATGACCAACAAATGCATGACACTTGCCAAGATGAGAAGCCAATCTCCTGGCTTGGTGGGAACCAGAATCACCCACTGGGCTTAGGAAGGCACAGGTTGCTGGGTGTCAACCTCAAGTTGCTGACTCAGTAGATCTGTGAAAGGGACAGGGGACGCTGACCCTGGACATCGTGCGTTTCTAATAAGTTTCTGGGTGTTGTTAATGGTGTCGGGTCAGGAGCCACAGCTTGAGGGACAATCTTCAAGAAGATTCTGGAAGGTGCCACCAAAGAATAGCAGCACCCAGTTAGTCTTACCGTGAAGTCTACTAAACAGAACAAAAATTGTCTCGGAAGAGAGGGCAGCCACACCCAGTCCAACATCGAACACTCACAAGAATTCCAGCCTCTCTCGCTGAGAAAATCTGGCTTCCCCGGACATCCTACAGCAGGCATCCAAGCACAGAGCGCACGTGTTTCCAGGATGCCCCGTGCGACTGGTCACCAACAGCTGACTGAGTAGCAACGCAAACAAGGGTGACCCTGCTCGCTGGTGGAGCAGCTCCAGCAAACCAATGGCATTCTCCAAACAGCGCCAACGGGGAGGAAACAAACAGATTAATCTCTGAAATTTGATACCCGTTCCAGACACAAGTAGCAACAAACTTAGCGACAAAGCTGTCAAAATATGTTCCACAGCCTCATTGGCAAGAGATCTGGACACGCGAACGAAATTCAGCAAAACCAAATCAGTTGCCAAACTGGGAGGCTTGACAGCGTGTTCGGGAATACATTTAGATCAAAACAGGAACACGTCCAAAGGAGCGAGTGTCTCCATAAATTATTATGGAATGATTAGAAATAATTAGGCAGTGATTTCAAAATATTACATATATTTTTCAGTGGTATTGAGGGGACGTGTTATATAACGTGGGATTTTGTTTTTACATTGGTTTTTCTCTCTTTTTTTCTTACTGCTTTCCAGCAGTTTTAAAAAATGGGGGCCACAGATGTACTTACTATTCCAATATGCAAATCGCTGGGGCTTAAAAGAATATGTTTAGGCAGCAGAACTCCTTTGCAGAGCTTCTAATGGAGGGGTAAGGGCAGGGAGGGGAGCGCATTCCTTCTGAGCCTCATTTGTGGGGCTTGATCTTTAGTTGCTGGTCTAGAGTCAGGGTTTGGAATCAATGAAGGCAGAAGATTCGCATTTCCAAAGGCCTCTGCTGTGGCTCAGGTGCAGGGTGAGTTTGTCCCCAAGGGTTGATGTACTTGGAGTCTTTGTCCCTAGTACAGTGCTGTTGGGAGGTGTGGAAGGACCTTTAAGCAGTGGGGCCCAGGGGAAGGTGGTCACTGGGGGTGGGGGTGGGGCAACCTTGGAAGGGGTTAAAGTAGTTCTCACGGGACCCTTATGAGCGCCCACAAGAGTAGGTTGGAAGAGAGCAAGTCTGGTCCCTGAAGTCGCTCGGCTCCCTGGGTGACCACGCAGACTCTGCCTCGTGCACTCATTCCCACCAGGATGCCATCGGCCCGAATGTGATGTGGCAATGAGGCCCTTGCCAGGGCCCAGTGGGTGCCCGTGCTGTGCTCTTGAACCGCTGGGACACGAGCTAAGGATACCTCCTCCCTTTATAAGGGACGGTGATGCTTGGGTGTTAGGTTGGGTGTCTCCCCAAAGGCCCACGTGATAGAGGCTTGGTGCCCAAAGTCTTACGTTAACATCAATGGACTAAGGGTGGAGGCAGTGAGGTAACTGTGATGCACGAGGGTTGTGGGATGGGGTTGATTGGGTTAAGTTGCCAGGGTGGGCCACCCACGGTTAAATCTTGGTGGCTGTGTTGAGAGACCCAAGGACGTGGGGAGCAACCATGCTCCCATCTCTGGCTCTGCCTCCTGGCTCATGATGAGCCTGTTTCTCCACGCGTGCTTGCCATTGCCAGCATGGAACAAATGCCTGTCTTGGACGGTGAACCTCCAAACCACGAGCCAAAGTAAACCTTCTTCCTTCTTCAATGGCCTGTCTCTGGTAACTCAGTTAAAGCACAAATTCCAGGTACTTTGTAAGGGCGACAGAAAACAGAGCACTAGAGCGCCCCACGTGGCTGGAGCAGCCTCCTGATTCCACCGAGAATCGGAGAGATGGAGGGACATACACAAGCTTGCGTGACCTGAGCAGAATCACAGCTGATCTCCTGCCTGTTTTTTTTTTCCCCCTTCTGGAGCTACCTGGAACCTAGAAGTCCCTGTGGTCTTTCTAAAGAAACCCGTTTCCAGGAGACTTCCATGGGCTGTGTGCACCAGTGCTCTGCCTGGTGTGGGATGAGCAAGCGTGGGACACCCCAGGGGTTCTGCTCCTTTGGTCCCAGGGTTTCCAGTTTGGGTCTGAAATGGCTCCTCCAGACCTGGGATTGGCAATGCCTTAGATTCCCAAGGAGACCCACTCGCCTGGTGTTCCATGGAGGCTCTGGGAGCCCAGGGATGCCTTAGGGGGAGAGTGGGGAGACAACCCCAGCCACCCAAGTGTGAGTTGCTCCACAGAACACAAGGGACAGACAAAACCATGAGTCACTGACCTTGCTGGCCTCTCCACCTCTGACTCCTTGCACTGTCTCTTCAAGAGTTAAGATGCAACATCCTGCTAAGGGGGTGTTGACTTTTTAAGTTGCCATAAAAGCCATTAATTCTATTGATCCATTTGTTTTAATGACATAGCCTGGCTAAGCATATGTGTGCGTTAGCCTAAGAAGCCAAGCACGTGCACCTGCTGTGAGGGGCGCTTTCCAAAAGAGATGCGAGGAAAATATTTGAATTCCATTTCCCTGTTCTAAAGTCCCATTGGAGAGAAGGAGAAAAAAAAAAAAAAAGCAGCAGCAGAGAGAGGAGGAGGAGGAAGAAGCAAAGGCAAGACTCCAACCCCGAAGCAGGCCTTTTGCAAGATGATCCTGAGCTATGTTTCCTGTCTCTGAGGAAGGCACCGGCATATAAAATGGTAGTGAATTTGCATTACCTCCAATCCATCATTCTCCGGGTGCGCAGGGAAAACCGGGGCAGCCGTTGCAACAAAGCTCAGCCTTCGTGTTGACAGATTCTTATTTAAGTGACTATGAATACAACAATTCCACAAATAATTTGTCAAGTGTGTGGCTGAACTGGCTCTGAACCCTGATAAACACCGACTCTCCTTCTGCTACAAAAGCAGCGTGCTCCGGGTGTGCGGACACCGCTCAGTGTGTGCGAGGTTTTAGCAGTCGGTGCTACTCTATTTCTTGCTTCTTTAGGGTTGCACAAAACAAAACAGGAAACCAACTTTGAGACATGGCCCCTTTGCCTCTGTGTTAAGGACCTGGCACAGCGATGCTTCGGGATTTTATAGACCCACTGCAGGGTGATGGACCAGGGAGCATGCTGGTCTGGTCGTCACCTGCCCGCTGGTGTTCCTGGCCTCCTCCTGAGATGCTCCAACCAGGACACCCTGAAGCTTCAGGTTCTCCGACCAGCTGGCCTTGACATTGCACCTGGCAGCCTGCAGCCTGGGCAGTGAAGCCAACATGACTACACGGAGGGGCCTCTCTGGTAGACTTAGGGTTCCAGACGTGCCAGAAACACGGGGCGACACGTCTCCCCCAGCAACAGATAAATCTACTCACTTCCATCTCCTGCAGTGCAACCTCAATGTCTCTTGTAGGTGCCATTCAGTAATTTACGACGCATTATTAATGTATTTGTCATAAAGCTCCCCAGCTCCAGGGAGCGTGAGTGAGAACGCAGAGGCTCTCGGACGGACGAGGAAGCTCGTTTGTCAGGGGATGCGGCACGGGCGTGAAAACAACAGCTTCCCTTCCTCAAGCCCCGTCCAGGAGTGGGCAGTGCGAGTCTTCCTTGGGAAGGACGCCTCCTACAAGCGAGATTATTGCAGACGGACTAAGAAGGTGCCCATCCCTCCTGTGGCCGGGAGCCCGGCGTCAGAAAGGGCGCCTGCCTGTCAATTCCCCAGGAACTTTTGACTCCGGGATGGAGACGCCTACAGAAACCGGTATGAAATAATTAACTCATTGCGACATAAAAGGGCTAATTATTTATTGTTTATAAAGCCATTTTAAATAATGCAGACACTCATGCAGTTGGGCCATCATGATTTTCCAGTCATTAGCTTAACCAGAATTTGCATTTTGGGACTCCAGCCAGTGACTTACATGCGGTCCTTAAGTCATTTTTCAAACACCCTGTCCTATCTTAATCTATTCATCATTAATCACATTTGGTCACTTTACATAGAGAACACTATTCAGATGAAAGATAAAAGAAATACATTAATAAAGCTAAAGCAAGTCGGAATCCTTCAAAACATAAGGTAGAGAATAATACGGTTCTCAAAGCGATTTATACAGCGTGCGCTTGGTGCGGGAGCGGGCCGGGGAGCTGCTGCTTATTATTTAAGAGGGATTGTGGGGAGGAGATGGCTCTCAGCGCATCCGATGCCCTTCCTCACTGTCGTGGAGTGAGAGCGCTCTTCTTGCTCTGCCCCCACCCTTTCTCAGCTGACGACAGGTGGCCAGAGCCTGGTGGAGCCCAGACACTGCTCTAATCCACGTTCCCAGCGCTGGTGTCTACAGCCTGGCCTGGGCAAGGCACAGCCCCTGGCCCAGCCTGTGTGCCTCGAGGAATCCAATCCTCCAGGCTCAGTGCTGTCACTGTTGTCATTGTCCAGTCACCCCCCGGGGCCACAGTGAGGTCATGCCGGGCCCCACGTGGTGGTGCCAGCACCTCCTCGGGGAACAGTCCTGTGCAGGCTATCTTCTCTGAGACCCAGGGGGCTCTTGGGGGTTCTGGGCCTTGTCCCCTGTCTGGGGCATGAGCAGAGCCCAGAGTCTGAGCTGGACTTCCAGAGCCAAGGAGGAGAGGAGCGAGTGAGGAAGGGAGGAAACTTGAGCTGGGTGAGAGGAGGTGGGAAGCTACTTCTGCTCCTCTCATCCTACCCTCCAGGAAGGCCCGCAGGGGTATCAGAGGAACGTGTGAGAGTCTCAGCCAGCTGAGGCCAAGACTTCATGTCCAAGTTCACCAACTGCCCACACCCCTGGGCAACAAACACCCTTACCAATGGCCACCTTGGAAAGGGACCATGTCGGGTGCTGAACCCACACTGCAGGCACTACGCTGACCGTCTGGGGTCCCGTGAGAACTGATCAGAGGAGGCTGGTGCCCATCAAGGATTTCAGCCTACCAGGTGGTGGGAGGGGTGGGATTGCGGCCCAACTGAAGCCTTCAAAGGGGGAAACTGGAGTCCCTGGCCAGCTCTGCAGTTGGCAGAGGACAGGTTAATCCCAAACCAGTTGTCACGATTGCTCGGGGCAGTCACATAATAGCAAGAGGGCGTGAAGCTGAGTTTGGGGCCACCATGGGGACCCAAGATCATCACTGTATTCTGTGAATCGGACGTGAGATTGATAGCGCAGGCAGGAGCCAAGGAAAGAGAACACGGAACATCTGACTAACACGTTTTTAAATTGACTTTTCAAGGCCAGAGGAGTCATGGAAGATTTGAGAGCAAAGGGAAAATGATACATGAAGCACAGAAGGGCAGGGTTTTCAGCCAGGCAGAGACACGTGCACCTGCCTCCCATGCTCAGCAAGGCGTCGGCTGACAAACCCCAGCTCTGCCAGCGCAGGAGGCCGTGTCTGTCTGGGTCTCCCTCGTAGCTCTGGGTCCTGACACTTAGTAGGTCTCCAATCTGCAAGGTCCCTACCAGGAAGCTAACAGGGAATGGCTGTAGTGATGTTAAGAGCGACCCGCGGATGCAAGGGCCTACATCTGGATCCCTCCAACCAGCAGATGAATCCTGTTATCTGGGCCCTTTGGAGCCCTGATTCTTATTATTTCACTCCTATCGTGTTTTGGAGCATGCCACTGGCACAGAGTTCCGTGAGATCAGCCATCACCCCGGCCCTGCTGGAGAGGGCTTAGGGCCAGCATCACGGAGGTCGACAGAGGGACCTCGGCTCGCCAACGCCAGAGCGGACAAAGCCAAGATCGCCCCGAGAGAGGGTGAGTGAGGGCATTGGTTGAGAAGTCGGGGCATATGGATGTGAGGGGTAGGGTCACCCTGTCTCAGTGTGCTTTGCCACAGTGGCCCTGGTCCTGCCCAGGCTCCGGAGCATGGGGCTGTGGGGCGTGTCGACTCTATGCTCACACTCTCTAAGGTGGTGTCACTACCGCTGAGAGAAGATGGGGCAGGAAGAAGAAGTGGTGGGGTCAGGGCAAGTTGGGGCTCGGAGCTCACCTCTGAGGAGGGCTGGGGGCCAGGTGGGGCAGACAGGCCCTCTGCGGAGTGCAGCACGGGTGACCAGTGTGTGCCAGCCAGCACAGCTGCTCTGCAGATTCTCGGCAGTGTGATCCTTGCACAGGGCTGGGAGCAAGCTTGTAGCCAGAGCGTACAGAGCGCTGCCTGGACACAAGCACGGTGAGAGCAGAGGGCTTTGCCCTACTCCACCACCGAGACGAAACTGGGAAGCAACGCTGTCCCCTCCTGACGTGGCGGAAGGAGCCTGGTTTGGGGCTGTGCGTGGCCGCGAGGCGCTGGCCACCTGTGAAATCTTGCTCTGCCTACAGCACTTACCAGTTTGTGTGCAGGGCTGACGACAGCCAGAGCACCCTTTCCCGGGCATGTCACTCATTCCCGTGCAACAAAATTCCTGCCGAAAAGAAACCGGTTCCCGAAGAAGTTCCAGTCAAAATGTAGTAACGTTCCATCCGCCCATTAATGATTCCAAAATTCTCCATTATGAAGAATATTTATCAAAAACAGCCCACTATCAGATGAAAGATGTGCCTTATCTTTTCTTGTCAGCCGAAACATTATTCACCGAAAGTTTCTTTCATATCTGTTTCAGGGGCTTCAGTGTCATTTTAAATTGCAAATCAATCATCCATCTGCAAGGCCTACTTCTGTAGGAGAGATGAACGCTCTGGCTAACATTGTTTACAAAGCCATTTGTAAACCTTCTGCGGATGTAAATGAGGCCAGTTTACCAGTTTAACATTGTTGATCCCAGGGAAAGCCTTAAGCAATGACTTCAGAGGGCAAAAAAATTTGTTCATTTATCATTATTGTCATGGGCTTTCGCAAATGATAACGATTTGTCTTCATCCTATTTTTAGACAATGAGCCACAATACAGCCCAGAAAGCCATTTTGCCAGATGGGAGAAGGTGCTTTCATTGCAAAATGTTGTCTTTTCTTTCCCTGCCCTATAAAATTGGCTGGAGTGAGAACCAAGGAGATGTTTTAATGTCAGGATTCCCAGAAGGCATAATGACACACAATAAAAGCCTCGCCCGCCCCAGGAAGGATGTGGCTCACATGCATCGACTACTATTTTCAATCGAAAACCCGTGACTTCTGGGATAGATACAAGGCTGGTAAAAGCCTGAGAGATAGTTATGGATTTTAGCATGCTTTCATTCCTTATTAATATTCCCCCTTTTTAAATGAAACACTGCAATAGGAAGCCCAATTACTTCTCATTAAGATGAATAAAAATGTTAGAATAAGCTGGACATAAAATAAACATTTAAAGTGATATATGGTTAATTCCTCCGAGCTCTGAACTACTAATCAGGAACTCCATGGAAGAGAAGAGAAGAAAATCACGTTTTCATTAGAAATGTTCCGGATTCTGTTGCATCTCATCAGGCTCCTGGCATGCTCACCTTTGCTGATTTCTGGCAGTGTGTTTGGGGGGAGGGAAGGGGTTTGCTCTAGCTTGTTATGTCCCTGCCAGCCCGGGTCCCCAGATAGCCTCAGCCCACGTGCTCACCCCCTCCCACGAATAGACCAGCTCCCTCAGCCCCATTGGTGTTGCGAGTCTATCATTGGTCATCATCTCAGGGCTGGGCTGACATTGACACAAAGGAATAGTTCACCTGCTTTCAAGCGCACAAGCCTTGCAGAGATCCTGGAGTCAAAAGCCAGCAAGGAGGGAATGGACAAAGAGGATACCTCCCCAAGTTCATAGAAAATGCGATTACAAGAGGTTTATTCTGGTGTGAAAAAAATTTTGAAACCCATGCATACGAAGGATCTTCAAAATACTCGTGGAAATGTGCTTTAGGAAAAAAAGTTATGCATGGACTCCAAAATTTTTTGTAAGAAAAATAAACACTTCCTGAATCATTGTTCCGAAAGTGCCCTCTTATGTGGTCCTTTTGGGCCTGGGTGCAGAAGCAGGAAGGACAGGTGACTTTGCCTGAGGCCTTTCCCCCTGAGCTGGTATTTTAGCAAACAGTGCTTTGACTCACTGGGCACTACCAAGCAGGAGTGAGGTTGAACACATGTTTCCCGAATAGCCTATGCACACACATGCCCACGCATATACACACATGTACGCACACTCGAATCAGAGGCTCCCTGGGGAGGAGATAGCATCTGGGGGCCTTGTGAAACTCACATCTCAGAGTTGTCAGGGTCAACAGCAGGCTTTCGAGAGAGGCTACGGCAGATCTATGCTGCCCCGGGCGGCCATGGCCCTGGGAGGGCCAGCAGCTGGCCAGCCTGGCTGTGTTCTCTGATTTCACAGTGGCTCCTCTTGGGTGGGAATTGCAGATCCTCCTCATCAGAGAGCTGAGTCTCCACCAGCTGTGTCCCTAAAAGCAGACAAGGAGACGCCTTTTCAGAAGACTCCGCACTGCCTCCTTCCTTGTCCTCCCAGCCCCAGCCCCAGTCCCCCTCACCTCACCGCCTCATCCCTTCCCTTCCTCCTACAGCCCCTGCTGTCCTTTCCGGCCACAGCTCCAACCCCAGCTCCGTGAAGCTCCGGCAAGCACTCCAACCCCAATGACCCTCTTGTCCACGTCCCCCACTGCCCATCTTGTTAGCCTAGCCTGGATAGGGGCACTTGTATTTCCCAGCCGTGACCTTGTTTTCTTGTTTTATTAGGAATGCATTTATTGGTCAAAGATTAGATCACTCAATGATTAAATGACAGCCTAGGACAATATATGTTTCTTTAAGTTAATTTTTTTTGTTTGCTTTTAAAAATTTGTGTGTATTTTATCACAGGAGTATTTGTCTGCCTTTTTTATGTTCTAAATTCTTCTTTCTTTCTTGACTTTGAGAGGCAGAGGGGGAGAGAGAAAGAGGGAGAGAGAGAGACAGAGACAGAGACAGAGGGAGAGAGAGACAGAGACAGAGAGAGGGAGACAGAGACAGAGAGAGAGAAAGATCTTCTACTTGCTGGTTCACTCCCCAAATGCCTGCAAAGCCAAAGTTGAGCCAGGCAGAAGCCAGGAACCAGGAACTCAATCTGTTTCTCCTACATAGGTGGCAGGAACCCAGGCACGAAAGTCTCACCTGCTGCCTCCCAGGGTGCCCATTAGTAGGAAGTTAGAACTGGGTTCAGAGCCAGGATTTGAATCCCAAGTACGGGTTGTGAGCGTCCCAACAGCTTCCAAACCAAACACCTACCCTTGCTTGTCTATCTTTCCACTGCAAGGCCGAGTCTTCCTCCTAGCTTATGGATTCTGCTGATTGAGGTTTTATGTACTCTTAATTATATTACCCACAAACATAACATACAATCTACGAAATCACTAAGGTATCCTCAAAACAGACGTGAAAGGCCCTTGCGATGCGACTTCCCCTTAACGTCTTTTGTTTGTCCCCATGTTTTACATTTCCTCGTCTCACCTAATTTTCTCAGACAACCCATCTTCACAGAATCGTCCCAGAGCACTCTCTCTGGTTTTCATAGACACAACTCCTTTACGCTCATACTCCATCAGCACCCTTAACATTTTATCAAACAACAGAATTACAACAACAAGCCCGGGAGTGCAGGCACAGGTTCTGCTGTTGGCAAATGTACAACTTTTCACCAATAGGAGCGATCGTGCGCTGACACAGTGGAGCCCGGAACACCTGGGACTGCTGTGAGCATCATCTGGACTTGACGCAAGCAGCAGTGTCCACTACACGGATGAGTTGGGAAAAGGGGGTGGGAATCAATGAAAGCAATTTGATTTGGAAATCACTCAGAACTCGTTTCAAACGCTGGCCCTGAGACTCTAGGAAGTTAGCCTCTGGATCTAAGCTTTGCTTTTCTCATCTATAAAATAACAACAAAAATAATTCCTTATCAAAATAGGGTCGTCAAGAGGTGAAATTCGTCAGTGCCTGTCAAGTCTTTAATAGAAGGCCTGGCACATGGTAGGTACTCCAAATAAATGATTGCTGCTGGTTTAATTTTATTTTCAATGTGGTAAAAAATATGCAGAATATAACATTTGCCATTTTAATCGTTCTTAAGTGTGAAGTTCAGTAGTGGCAAGTACCTTCAGATTGTTGGGCCATCAACTTCCAGAACATTTTTCCACTTGTGAACTAAAACTCCAAAGCCCACTGAACCACTCTCCATGCTACCCCTCCCCAGGCTCCCCTTCCTGAAACCCAAGTACAGCCATCATGGACACTGTGTTTCCTATGATGCTTGGACTCCACCACCATTCAAGCCTCCGGAGGCTCAAGGAAGAGCTGGGCTAGCAGAAAAAGGAGCCCAAATGAGTTGAGGCCTTTGAAGCTCCCAGAGTCTAAGCCGAAAGGGAAAGAGAACATGAGTGGCTCCCAGGCATGAAGAATAGACTGGAAAAACCATGTGGTGGATTGGTGTAAGGGTTTCTGTCCCAGAGACCAAATGAATGCTCCAGAGACGAGAAAAGGGGGAAGAAAGAGAAAGCTTAGGTCACGGGAGGGCCTGGAGAACGGCCTGTTAGACTTGGTTTTCCCTGGGATCCAGCCTCAGCTGAGTGATAAGAGAAACCACAGGCACCCCACAGGAATAAGCAGCCCTGAGCGATGGCCCAGCCCAGGATAGAAAGATGAGCCACTGCAGTAACCATGGCAGCCTCCGTCCCAAAGACCCCTTGTCTCTGAAAAGGATCTCAGAGAACCCAGCTGGCTAAGGCTGCTTTTATCAACTTCCGATGACACTAAAAATTTAGCCAAGTGACAGATAAAGGAAATTTATATATATATATATATATATATATATATATATATATATATATAAAGATATATATATGTGTGTAAAGATATATATATATGTATATATATGTGTATGTATATATATACATATATATATATATATTTGAAATGCAGAGTTGGGAGAGAGAGAAAGAGAGAGAGAGATGGGGAGAGAGATCTTCCATTCACTGGTTCACTCTCCAAATGGCCACAATGCTTGGGCTGGGCCAGATGGAAACCAAAAGCCAGGAACTCCACCGGGCATGTCTCCCACGTGGGTGACAAGGGCTCAAGTATTCTGGCCATCTTCTGCCAGCAGAAAGCCAGATCAGAAGTGGAACAGCTGAGACTTAGGCATCCTGATGGGGTAACAGCTTTGTGGGTGGTGGCTTACTCTGCTGTACCACAAAGCTGGCCCCAGAAATCTAGGTTGTGTTCCCAGAATTCTCAATCTTCATCATGTACTGGGGCTTACAGCTGCTCTGTTCCACACCTTCTCCCCTCCCAAAATCCCCACTGGACACAACAGACATGCCTGAGAATTTAAACACCTTGCATATATAGCAAATTCATTCATTTATTAATACCCACATAATTTAATATTACTAAACATCAAGCAAGTATGTATTAGCATTGACTTCTTGCTAGACAGACACTATTTTAGGAATTGAGATTCAACAGTAACTAGAGCAGATACCAATACCTGCTCTCAGGGGTCTTAGATTTCATACAAAGAAGATAGACCATCAAGGAGGAAGACAGACACTGGTAGGAGGGAAGTCCTTCACCCAAAGCTTTGTTTCTTGAGCCACCTGCTTCCAAGATGAATTTTAAGTGTGCCTGATATAAGTCTGCCAAGTCCCTAGCTCCATATGCCTTCCTAAGCCCCAAGGTTAGTAGTAGGAACCGAACATCTCCCCTAGAACAGGCAACCGACACGATTTCCTAAAATGTGTAAGAAATGAAGTAAGTGAGTAGTTTGGTGGATTATTTTCTTCATACTTCCTGAACTGCTGGATTGAAATGGTGTCACATGACGTACAGGACAGATTACCTAGCAGAAGTCAGCTTGACACAATACCTGGATGATCCCGCCCTATCTACCCACTGCCACCCCCACTGTATACACAAGGCGATGGGGCAATGGCACCTGTGCACAAGCAGCTGTACATGGCTTGGTTTTGGCCACCCGGGACCCGATCCCCTTCTGTTAGTCACAGAACCAAAGTGATACTCATGCTGCCTCCCCTTCCCTCATGTGGCTACTGCACTTCAAGGGAGCTTGGTGTTTTCCCACCTCTGATCATGGGCTACATGACTCTAGCCCAAGCCATTCAGAATCATCTCAGCACAGGTAGGCACACGATCCCAGTTGTCCAATCAGACACGGCTCTGGGGATAAGCCGTGAATGAGCAGCTATGAGAACTGGCAGCAGCTGTGTTGGAAGCACAGGAAGCTGAAGAGGAGCTGCTGAACACGGAGCACTGGCGCCTTTCAAGCCCACCCCTTCCTTGGCCTGTGTTCCTTCAAAGAGCGGAGCCTAATTCTCCTTCCCCTTCAACAAGGCTGGACTTAGCAACTGGCTCCCCACGGGTAGGATACAGTACAAGCCAGGCGCCACAACTCCCAGGCTTGGCTGTGAAACAGCTTCCACCATCTCTCCCTCACTCTTGGGTCCCTTGCAAGCTGGGGAGAGGGGTGGGGAGGAGACCCACGTGGGGAAGAACCAGAGGCTCCCACAGGCCATCAATGCCAATCCATCTGCTGTGTGAATGGACCATCTCGGAAACACATCCTTCCAGTTCTCAGGATCTCAGATGACCACACCACCAAAAGGCACCTTTGTTGTACCCTCATAAGAGATTCTGAGCCAGGAGCAGAAGCTGAGCTTCTCTTCAATACCTATCCCACAGTGGCTGTAAGATAAGGAAAAGGCTTTGTTGCTATAAGCCACTAAGTTTTCAGTGATTTGCTACACAGCGATAGGCAAGCAACACAGGATCCCATACTGAGAACAAAATCATTAAGTTACTGGATCAACCCTCACCTGAAGCTTAATTCCTTTGGACTTTCCAGTTAAGTGAGTCAATAAAATCTCCTTATTGTTGGCGTCAGTTCGAGTTGGATTTTCTGTTATTTTCTATCAAAAGCATGTGGGCGGATTCATTCCCTCTGGCCTCAGACTTCGGAAGAGAGCTCAAAATGTGGATTAACTGTTCTTACTGGACTTCAGCTCAAGAATCCTCATTCCAGATACTCCTGCTTGTAAGTGACATTTGCATTAATGGACGCAGAAGCTGGTGTAACCTCCACACAGAGAACTCATTCTCTTTTTTAAGGGTGAAATGAATGGAGACTGCACCTGAATATATAGAGTATAGAAGCAATCATCCTTAAATGTAGCGTCTCTGTGGGTGTTGGCTGTTGGCTGCTATTTGCCTGGCTGAGCCAGCCAGAGAGAAGGAGATAAGGGCAGTGTTAATTCTCACTTGTCGGGGCCCACTTAGCATCCTTCAAACCAGGGTGGGAAACAAAAGGACCATGTTGTGGCTGCAGTACACTGATGGCTTAAAAACTTAGGTGTGTTCTTTTGATTGCTTCCGGAAGTAGGCTTGCAACTCCACAAAGAGAAAGCAGGACATTGGTTTAAAGAGAGAAGTGAAAAATGTGACTCTGTGTGTGTGTGTGTGTGTGTGAGTGTTCAACAAAGGGGTGATGATCACAACAAGATCATGTACAGCTCACTCTGTTGACAGTGATCAGAATGATCAGAATGAATAGGTTGATGATGGGGCCTAGAAGGCAGGAAGCCAAAGCTAAAAGGAGATGTGGATGAAACACATCTTTAGGTCTTCATAGACTCCCTTGCTTTGAACGAAACAAAGACTGGCAGGTGACAATCACGGCCTGTCCTAGAGTGGACACTGGCTTACAGCACAGACAGAGCCACATAAAACCCACAGGCCTCACTATACTCCTGATAAGAATAAGCAGTAAACTGTTTCTCCTTAATGCTCTCTCATTCCCTTCCTGCGTTTTTCTGTCGGAATATGACTGCTGGGTTATTGGTGATTTATTCAGGAGAAAACCTGAAAATTCGTACTCCTATGGATTTTATTATAGGTGAGCTTAAGACTCATTGCAGGCTTCATAGTAATTTTTGGAGGGAGGGAGTTAGGATTAACGCTTGGCTTTGGGGGCAGGTATTTGGTCTTGCAGTTAAAATACGGGTTGGGACATCCATTTCCATATTGGGCTGTCAAGTTCAAGCCCTGATGTGGCTCCTAATTCCAGCTTCCTGTAGTGTGCTAGCATCACTGCTAGAAGGCAGCCGTGATGGCCCAATCACTTGGGTCCCTGCCACTCATGTGGGAGACCCAGACTGAGTTCCCAGCCTTGGCCTGGCCCAGTCTGGTTATTGTGAGCTTTTTGGAGATGAACCAGTAGATGGGGGTGTCCTCTCTCGCTCTCTGTCTCTCTTTCTCTCTCTCTCCTAAATAACTAAAGGTTTAAAATATTTGGTTTTGCAAGTCATAACAACTCAATATGAATCTCGTTCCCCTCTTGCTCCTGTGTAGACCTGAGCGAGCTATGGAGCCTCTCTGAACATTAGCCTTTCACTTTTAATATTAGTTATTTTGTTCACGATAATAAAAGTAGCACACACCCCTGTAAAGTACTGTCTTTCAGATCTGACACACAGCCTTTTGTGTTTCTTGAGTCTTTTAATCAAATCACCTAACAAAACTCCCTCATCCCAAAGCTCAACACACATTGGATGCTGTAATGGCAGCATCTCTTTTGTTTGAAAGTGAAATATTAAAAGTAATAGACGAGTGTAAAATTATCTTTTGTAACATTTCTCTCACATCTAGCTAATGCTAGTCTGAAGAAGATTTTTTTACCATTCTTACCTTTTGTGACCATCTTCACACATACGTACACAGATACACAGCAGTGAGAGAGCCTGATTCTGAAAATCAATGTATCATTGCATTTTCTATGGCATCTGTGTCCATTCAGTCCACCTAGTATCACTGAGGACATCAGAGGGACCCTGTACTTCCAAGACAAATGCCATCTTAATTGGACATGTCTCTTTTTAACATTTACCATCTCCTGTTGAATGTAGTTCAAACCACTCAATATTTTTTTTTTTATAAACAGGGGAAGGAAAATCCAGTCTAAAACTCACATCTCTAAATTATTGGTATGTATTTGGTGGAATCGTGTTGACCCAACAGAGACCTGAGTGCAATGCCAGGCAGGGGTATGAGCCATTTTAGACACTGGGCCAAAGGCTACAGCACATCACACGTGAGTGTGAACGTCGTCAATACATTGCATTGCTATCCATCAACCAGAGCCTTGTAGCCACACCCACAGCGGTGGGTTTGACTGGTTCTCCATGCAGATGCCCAAGTTCCTGATTGAGTTGCTGAAAGATGTCTTGCTCCTGCTGACTCAGTTTATGCAAAAATATGAGAAAATTCAGTGGAGCGTGCTGCCTTCTTTTCAAATTAAGACCAGGTGCCAAAGCAATGTGGTGAGTGCGTCACAGAGATGATAGGACTCAGGAGGAAGTGTGCTTATGAACTTTGATATCAGTGAGATCTGGCTCCAGATACCTGCTCTGCCACCTGCACTTCTCTGAGCCCATTTTCCTGCTAGAATTAAGTGACAGAACACTCACAAACTCCCTGAGATAGAGTGGGCTCTGCATCAGTGATGGGAGATTTTTTTGTGTGTGTGTATCCTTCCCCATTCCCTTGAGCTCCAAATTTATACACAAGTCTAACTTCTTACCATCTCCACCTGGACTTCCTGCTGGCCCACAAAACAGAACTCAATACGATGAAGCAAAGCCACCATCTAAACCTACACAAAGCAGACAGCTCAGACCTCAGCACATCTACCCAGTCTGCCTCTCCGTTCACATCGACTCAATAACTCCATCAAAGCAATCAGACTGGCCGTGAGCTTTGAACTCTGCTCCCAAGTCAAAATTTCCCTGATTCTTCTGAAGATATACAGAATCAAGATGAAAATCAGAGACATCAATCATGTATCAATATTCTGGGAAATTGAAAGGCACATTTCAATGCATGGTATGTCCAAACCACATGTCGGAAGAGGCCGCCCAAGAAGAAGCAACAAGAGAGGCACTGCAGGTGGCAGCTTTACCCACTACACCGCAGCGCCAGCCCAGCCTTTGACTTCTGGGAGCTGGGTGGCCACCCTGTCCCCTCCTGTCCCTTGACACTTCCATTGTCATTCTTTGTCCTCACCGTGGAGGGCCTGTCAGTGCCTCACAGAGGACAAGCAAAGCCATCCCATGAGTTCTCCCAAAAAAACTGGGAATGGTAGCAACACTTTACAAAAAAGTAGAGAAAAACACTTTCACCAGAAGTGATGTCTCCACAGAGCAGATAAAAACTACGAGCAGACATTTTGCATTTTGACACGCCTTTTCACAAATAAGAAACAGTTGTGTCCATGAAGGAAGATCACAAAGAAGAATGAATTGTCTGCTCCCCAAGCTTGTGTTAAAGGGTGTCAGTCCAAGATGAAAAATCAAGGAATGTACCATGTGCATATTTATAACCACTGCGATGATTGCTGACATCATATCGCACACGGAAATCTGGTGGTGGAAAAGGAAGAAAGAGAAAGGAATAGGAGATATGTGAATTGTATCTGGAAACCTGGTAGGGAATGGAGGAGGTAGTCTCTAAAGAAATAAAGACTAAAAGTGTCACAAAGTCATGATTACAGAAGGTATGACTAGAACAAAATATGAACCTTTTCAATATCAGGAGAGCAAGCCAATGAAACAAATCACTGAGCTGATAACTTTTTTTTTAATTTTTATAGGTTTTGTCACAGATATGTTATTTGTTTTTTTTTTCCTAAAGATTTATTTATTTGAAAGTCAGAGTTACACAGAGAGAGAAGGAGAGGCAGAGAGAGAGAGAGAAGTCTTCCATATGCTGGTTCACTCCCCAATTGGCTGCGAAGGCCGGAGCTGTGCCTATCAGAAGCCAGGAGCCAGGAGCTTCTTCCAGGTGTCCCACATGGGTACAAGGACCCAAGCACGTGGGCCATCTTCTGCTGCTTTTCCCAGGCCACTAGCAGAGAGCTGGATTGGAAATGGAGCTGCCAGGAATTGAACTGTGGCCCATATTGGATGCTGGCGTTGCAGGCCTAGGCCTAACCCATCATGTTACAAAGCCTTCCCCCATCCCCCAATACATTGTTTAAAAACAGCATTGGGCCAGCGCCATGGTTCACTTGGTTAATCCTCCACCTTGTGGCACTGGCATCCCATATGGGCACCGGTTCTAGTCCCGGTTGCTCCTCTTCCAGTCCAACTCTCTGCTGTGGCCCGGGAGGGCAGTGGAGGATGGCCCAAGTGCTTGGGACCCTGCACCCTCATGGGATACCAGGAGGAAGCACCTGGCTCCTGGCTTCAGATCGGCGCAGCACGCCGGCCGTAGTGACCATTTGAGGGTGAACCAATGGGAGGAAGACCTTTCTCTCTGTCTCTCTCTCACTATCTAACTCTGCCTGTCTAATAAAAAAAAAAAAGCATTATTCTCTGATCACAACATGATAAAAACAGAACTAAATAAAATCAGGACATAAAACAGTTCCTCTCATCCAAAACGTTTTTTAAAAAATTCCTCTTAGATATACTCTTGAAAACACACCCTAAATTTAATGATTTCTAAAAAAAAATGTGGAAAACATTGTGTATCAGAAACTACAGACACAGCCAAAATCGTTCTGAGAAACAAAATCATTGACTCAGAAACTTATGTAATAAGGAAAAAAAAAAGACAAATGAATCATGCATCTGACCCCAAAAAAGGTAGAAATAAAACGAAGGTGAGAAGTGGAGTTGATAAAAGGAAAAGTAGACATTAATAAGTTAGGGGTGGGCCTCCTGGTGCAGTGGGTTAGGCCACTGCTTGGGACACAAACATCCCATTTGGAGGGCTTGGGATCTACCCCTGTCTTTGCTTCCAATTCATCTTCTGGCTGCTACACACCTGGAAGGCGGGGGGTGATGGCCCAGATACCCAAGTCCTTGCCACCTACATGGGAGACACAGGTAGAGTCCCTGGCTCCTGCCTTCAGCCTGGCCCTGCCCTAGTTCTTGCTTATGGGCATTTGGGAAGTGAACTAGTAGATGGAACATCATTCTCTCTCTCTCTTGCTCTGCCTTTAAAATAAATATAAACAAAAAAACTTTTAAAATACACACATCAATAAGTTAGAAAATGAGAAAACCAGGGAACTAAAAAATAAATCCACATAACTGAAAGCTAAATTCACAAGCTGATTTTTTTTTTAGGGGAGGGATAAGAGCAGTAAAATAAAGAATTCAAAAGAAGGCCAGGCTAGAGAATTTTATCATTAGTTTAAAAACGGCTGACTCAATAATGTTTAACTGGTCTAGAACATTGTGTAAGCGGAAAATTCCTCCCAATTTTATTGAAGTGAATATATTATGCCCAAACCTAGTAGAGACTGGACAAAATAAAATTAAAAACCAAAACAAACCTGTAGCCAAACCTAACTATGTACCTTAGTGCAAATATCAGATATGAAATATTAGTATAAACCTCATCCACTAGGCTGTTAAACTATAAAAGTAGAATTTTATTTTAGAAATTCAAGAATGATTACATAGTAAGAAATCAATTAAGTCATCTTGTTACTAAATTTAAGGGAAAAAATCATATAATCATCTCAGATCCTGAGAAAAACACTTGTTAAAATTCAATAGCAATTCTTGATGTAAAAAGCAAAATCTCGATATCCTAAGACTAATGAAAATTTTCTAGAAATTTATAGAAATGACTAAGTTGAAAGGGAACCAAGACAAGGAAATGTAAATGGTTCAAAGGTAAGGGAGGAAACGCAGCTTTACTCTGTAAGATTCCCCAAGTGAAAGCCATCTTTGGGTGCCATTTTCACCTTCATGGATTGGCAAAAATTCAAAAGTTTGGTAACACTCAGGGAAGCTGTGGGGGAGGCGGGCATCACACATTCCTGCTGGGAGCGTGGATTGGCATAGCTCCTGTGGAGGGCAAGTCAGCACCATCTATCAACATTACATATGTGTATACCCTTTGACCCATCAATTATGCATGTGGGAGTTTCTCCTCCAGTGGTACTGCACATGTGTGAAGTCTATGCAAATCCATTCATTAGCATTGCTAGTAAGAGCAAAAAATGGCAAACAACTCAAATGTCCACCTACAGGAAGCTGGCTTAAACATTACGATACATGCATACAACAGGACACCAAGAGTATCAGGAAGCTGTAGATACAGAACGAGGACACATGCTTTAGATGGACATGGGAAGATTAGCAAGATGTATCATTTTAGTAAAAAGAAAATAGTGTGCCAAATAACATGTATGCTAAGTGATCTCATGTGTAAAAGGATAAAAATTATATCTATTTATAACGAGGTGCAAGCAATTCCTGTCTCCAACCTGAGGCAGGTGTTTGGTCTCCTGGTTGACCCTGGTTAAGATGCCCACATCCACACGGGAGTACCTGGATTCCATACCTGCCTCCAGCTCCTGACTGCAGCTTCCGGCCGAGGCAGACCCTGGGGAGGCAGGAGAGGTGGCTCAAGTGATTGAGTGCCTGCCATCCGCATGGAAGACCCAGACTGAGTTCGCAGATCTCAGCTTCAGCCCTGGCCCCATGCAAGCTGTTGCAACATTTGGGGACATGAACCAACACTCTCTGATCGTCTCACTCTCTCTCTGTCTCTCTTGCTCTTGCTCTCTCTTGGTCTCCCTCAATTCTCTCAAATAAATACAAGTTAAAAACAACATTCAAATAATTCCCCACCTATTTGTCCAGGTTTATCAGGCCACTCTGACCAAATGACCCATGCTTTATTGACACTGGGCCATGCAATGGTCTCTGCATGTATCGCTCCCTTGGCCCACAGCACCCATAGCCTGATGAGCTTCTTGTCCTGCAAGAAGACTCAGCTCCAACCACAGCTCCAACCACAGCTCCAGGCTAAAGAGAGGGCAGTGACTTGCCTGTGTGCACGCTCTCCTTTCTCAAATTGTACTGAAATCTTGTGCACAGATTGTAACTTCCCCATAGCACTGAGAAATCCAGGACAACAATCATGCATTGTTGCTATCTTTGCATACCCATGATCTGTCTGGCCCGAATCACGCATGCACTGAATATTCCTGAAGCAGAGGGGAGAAGTATAAACAATCTAAATGTCCTTTGATCAATGAATGGACAGACAAAAGGTATCAAACGCACACAATGGGATGTATTCAGCCTTAAAATGAAAGGCGATTCTGAGACGTGGATGAACCTGAAAAACACGGCGCTAAGTGAAGTAAGTCAGCCACAGAAGCATCCATGCTGTGTGATTCCACCTAGAGGAGGGGTCCTTCAAAATCTCAAGAAAATCATATTGTGAACAGTTATTTATGAAATTCAAAACACCTCACACCAAAACATACTTATCTTTCTTTTCATTTTTCCACAGTTTTTTGAGCATCCTAGTTTTATGCACCTAAAGCAGTGGAATTCATAAAGACAGAGAAGAGAACATTGACTTCCAGGAGCTAAGAGAAGATTGGAGAGTCACTATTTATTTATTTATTTATTTGACAGATAGAGTTAGACAGTGAGAGAGAGAGAGACAGGGAGAAAGGTCTTCCTGCCATTAGTTCACCCCCCAAATGGCCCCTACAGCTGGAGCTACACCAATCCGAAGCCAGGAGCCAGGTGTTTCCTCCTGGTCTCCCATGCGTGTGCAGGGCCCAAGCACTTGGGCCATCCTCCACTGCTTTCCTGGGCCACAGCAGAGAGCTGGACTGGAAGAGGAGCAATCAGGACTAGAACCCGGTGCCCATCTGGGATGCTGGTGCCACAGGCGGAGGATTGACCAAGCGAGCCATGGTGCCGGCCCCTGGAGAGTTACTATTTAATGGGTACAGTTTTCTCTGGAGGATATGAAACACTCCTGGAGCTATATGGTGGAAATACTTCTGAAGCTATATGGTGGTGATGGTTTCACAAGAGTATGACAATGGCATTGAACTCTACACCTAAAAATGACTAAAGGGATAGTCACAATAGAAGTATGCCTTGAATGAAGGATCTGGGAATCTTTAATATAGAAAATTTTTATTCTCAAGGACACTTCTGTATCTTAGTTCTGAGGATAGTTAATACGAATAAACTTCAAAGCATTTGTGGGTCGGAGTGAGAATTGTGCACCTGTTATGGTGCCTGCATCCCACACTGGAGAACTTGAGTTTCACATCTAGTTTCAGCTCCTGACTCTAGCTTCCTGCTAATGCTGAACTTGTGAAGCAGTGGTGATGGCTCAAGCAGCCAGGTTCCTGTCACTCCCTTGGGGGACCTGGATTAGGTTCCCTGCTCTTGACTTTGGACTTGACTCAGCCCCAGACATTAAGAGCATTTGAGGAGTCAACCAGTGGATGAAAGTTTTCTGTGTGTGTCTGTCTCTCTAGCTATTTCTCTGTCAAATAAATAAATTTGAAAAAAATTGTTCATGGAAAAATGAGATCTAAAGATAATTTTATACTACTGCAAAAACATTTTTAAATCCATGCATACATTTTTCATAACACACATTTTTCCCATGACCTTCGTGAAGGCTTTATGTATTGTACCTTGTTTCTCTGCTCATCTGTCTACATCAAGTCCACCTTGAGAAAGCTTTCTCCTGGGGCTTCATTGAAAGCTGTAAGTGAAGGGTCACTAAGACCTTGGTGAATATGCATTTACCAAGTAAACTGCCTACCATTTATTGGTCAGTGAACACTGAGGATCCATTAGATGGTAGGCACTGGGTGCAAGGGACACAGAGACAACCTTGTCCTCACCTCCAGGAGCTTACCCCACACTGCGCCCTCTGCAGGCACCTTGGAGACCCTTTGCTGGGTGGTCACATGCTGCCTGGCTGGGTCTTCCTTTCTACTTGCTGACTTGATTTCCACATAGGTCACTGTGTGTCTGTTCATGTCCCACAGTAGAGAACCAGTTCCCTTCAGTAAATAAAACACAAAAAAGTTTATGAAATACTCCTACTCTGTCCACGTAGAACAGTATTGCTCATTTTTAACTTTTATTTTCAAGTTGATTATTGCTATTGATTTCTGTATGTTGATCTTGAATCCAGCTGTCTTGCTGAACTCTATTATGAGTTCTAATCGTGTGTGTGTTGATTCCTTTGGTTATTCTATGTAGATGGTAGAATCATTGGCAGATAATGTCCATTTCATCTCTTCGCTTTCGATTCTAATTTCTTCCTTTTCCTTCATAACATTGGCCGTGACCTTTTAAATAAAATTTCAAAAATAAACAGCATAAGGCACTGAAAACTGGATCGATTTTATCATATTGAAATAAAAGATTTCTGTTAAAAAATCATAAACAAAGTTACTAAATGACAGAACAGGAGAAAGTATTTGCAATATTTGAAACAACAAGGGATTTTAGTGTTTCTAGAATCTGTAAGAATTTCTGCATATCAATAAGGAGAAAATGTCAACCTAGTGGGAAAATGGTCAAAGGATATGAGTTGTAATTTATAGATGAGAAAACTCTAAAGCTAATAAGTGCAGTGAAGAGATGCTTAACATCATTAACAATCAGAGAAATGCAAATGAAAACAATAATGAGATATCACTTTATACATAGCAGGCTGGCTAGGTAATGCCAAGTATTGGAAGAAATGTAGGGATATAAGAACATAATTCAGCACTTGAGGGAAGGTGACTGGTATAACAATTCTGGAGAAAAATCGGATTTGGGCATATGGCTCCCACGTAGTGACACATGGCCATAAATGGACAAGTACAAGGGCCGATGTTGTGCTACTGCAGGGTAAGCTGCCACTTGTGACACCAGTATCCCATATGCCATGGTTTCACATCCTGGCTGCTCCACTTCCTACCCAACTTCCTGCTAATATGCCTGGGAAAACAGCAGAAGATGGCTCAAGTGCTTGAGTCCCTGCCACTCACATGGGAGACCCTGATAGAGTTTCTGGCTTCTGCCTAGCCCATATCCGGCTATTGCAGCCATTTGGAGAATGAGCCACCAGATGGAAGATGGATCTCTCTGTCTCTATGTCTCTCCCCCCCCTTTCCTTTTTCTCTCCCTCTCTCTATATCTCTTTACCTTTCAGATAAATAATTTAAAAAAAAATGAATGCATGTTAGCATTGTTTGACATGTTGTGGAGTTGGAGATAGTTGAGTTGTCCACCACCGAACAGATATAATATGCTGGATACAAACCATGAAAACAATGCTGCAATTGAAAGGAACACTCCAAAGTGCACATATAACATGGATTGTTCTTCAGAAGTTCTTGTCCAGCAACAGAAATCCTCCAAACACTAGGAAATCTCAAACAAAACCATTTACCTAAAGTTAAGTTGCATTCATTCAAATCAACCGCATACCTTTTTCCAGAACATATGTGAATGCAATTAGCAAGTTATGTGTTAGATATGCCAAAGCGGTTGTCTATGGGCCAGAGGAATGGCCATAAAGTGAATGAGCAAATCAAACAAAACAAACTCCTTCCATAGAACAAGGCTGGCAGTGCCCTGTGATGGAAGGAAAGGAGGAAGAAAAGGAGTGGGGAAAATGAAGGGAAAGGAGGAAGGAGAGTGAGAGAGGGAGGAGAGAGAGAGAGAGAGAGAGAGAGAGAGAGAGAGGAGAGTGAGGGGAAGGGGACAGGATGGAGGAGGAGGAAGAGAAACGTAAATAAAAGCACTAAGGAGAAAACAGACTTTCCAGGGAGAAATGACAACGGTCAACCCAGAAGGGTCGGCTCAGCCCAAGCAACAGCATAAAGACCTTCACCACCCCTGCGATGCTCACCCACAAGCAGCGACGCCAGCCACACTTCACAGGATGAATAAACAGTGAACTCTGCGGGATGTCAAATGTAGGGGGAAAGATGAACCTTTGTGCACACGTTCCATCTCATACAGAGAGGGAGGCAGTGGCAACAAGAGTGAAGAGGGTGGCATGAGGATCCTCTCAGCTCTCCCCCGCTCTCATCATCCACAGCCTTCCTCCTGCTCTTCTGTGTACAAGTTGAGAAGGACTTGGAGATAGGCATCTGGTCTACCCACCTGGCCATAGTCCAGGCACTCTGCTACTCTGTGGTATGTAGTTATAGGAGGAGCAGATCTAGGTAGCACGGAACCCAACCCTGGGTTCCTTGCCTGTGAAGAGTCCTTCCTTCTCAAAGCTATGATTTACAGAAGGTAAACTGTCGGCCTCAAAATCCTACTGGTCAGGCAGCTAACACCCAGTTAGCTTTTCTTGGATATTTCTCTTTTTTAAGATTTACTTATTTGTTTGAAAGGCAGAATTACACAGAGGCAGAGGCAGGGGCAGAGACAGAGAGGTCTTCCATCCGCAGGCTCACTCCTCAATTGGCCACAGCTGCCAGAACTGCGTTGATCCGAAGCCAGGAGCCAGGAGCTTCTTCCAGGTCTCCCACATGAGTATAGGGGCACAAGGACTTGGGCCATCTTCTACTGCTTTCCCAGGCCAGAGAGCTGGATCAGAAGAGGAGTAGTCAGGACTCAAACTGGCGCCCATTTGGGATGCTGGCACTGCAGGCTGTGGCCTTACCTGCTATGCTACAGCACCAGCCCCGAGTATTTCTTTTGATACTGGTAGAATCAGAGTTGTACTCCCACATCAACTGACACCCTTCAGAAATCTGGGGGAGCAGGAGCCCGGTCATGATAGAAATAGCTTTTCTTCTCAAGATCTGCCAAGAAAACACGCAACATAATGAACTACCAGGGACTATGTGTTGACCTGGATTCCTGAATTTATTCTTTTGCCAATTATGGCTTGTTCTGTACAAATCCCCCAGAAGGGTGGCCAACCTGCTGTCTCATTCTTTGGTTTGGGAGGGACCCTGAGGGTCCACTCCTGTCTCTGGATAATTAAAAAAACAGGAATGGGAAAGAAAAATAAATTTGGTGAAAATGTGGTGATTGCAGGGGGTGGATCAGGTCCTGAGTGCAGAAGAAAGACTCCCTAAACACAGTGGAAGGCATGGCAGGATCAGCGACAGCAGATGGGGAGGTTCTCCTGCTCAGATTCCAGTGGAAGACCCAGGGGATCAAAGTCAGCCTTGGTGCCCCAAGCTAAGCAATTAGACTTTGAGCCTTAAGCAACAGCTCAGGCCCTGGAGGTCAGCGCTGACCGCTTCTACCTGCGTGACTGCCTGGACGGGGGTGAGTGCAGAGGGTCTGTCAGTAGAGAACCACATAGTTCTTCCAGCAGTGTGGGGGCTCTGATACCAGAACGGTCTATTCTGGGAAACAAGTTTAGGAACAAATCACCAGTCTGGATGGGGGCTGAAATCTTTGGCTTCCTCAAATATACACCTTCATAAGAATTTAGTAGATTCATGCAAAGTCTTGGAAAGCAACCCAAATCCAAACCCACTCACAAGCATTGAGTAGAAGGAACATCTATTTTAAATATCATAGGCACACAATTGCTACCCTTGTGTAGCAGCTACCACACTTTCAAGAGCACAAGAGGGATTTTGCATGGTTCATGTTCCACGGGGAGGGGAGCAATGGTCTACCACCTCCTTCTGATTCCAGAGGGGCTTCTGCATGGCAGTTCCTGAGATGCCAGCAGGAGACAGTACAGTTTCAGAGTAGAGGAAATTGAATGATGAGGCGCCTGGCTCCATAGGTGAGTGAATGTAAACTCAAGTCTTGCAAACTTGCCTATCCTGGCCTATTTTCTGTTGCTATGCTTAAATACCATAGACTGAGGACTTTATAAAAAAAGAGGTTCAGAGCTGGTGCCACGGCTCAATAGGCTAATCCTCCACCTGTGGCGCCGGCACCCCGGGTTCTAGTCCCGGTCGGGGCGCTGGATTCTGTCCCGGTTGCTCCTCTTCCAGGCCAGCTCTCTGCTGTGGCCTAAGAGTGTAGTGGAGGATGGCCCAAGTGCTTGGGCCCTGCACCCCATGGGAGACCAGGAGAAGCACCTGGCTCCTGCCTTCGGATCAGTGCGGTGTGCCGGCCGCAGCGCGCCGGCAGTGGCGGCCATTGGAGGGTGAACCAACGGCAAAGGAAGACCTTCCTCTCTGTCTCTCTCTCTCACTGTCCACTCTGCCTGTCAAAAAAAAAAAAAAAAAGAGGTTCATTCAGCTCATGGCTCTGAAGGCTGGGAAGTCCAAGATCAGGTGGCCTTTCTGGTGAGGGCTTTTGTGCTGGTGGGGACTCTGTAGAGTCCTGGATTCTGCAGGGGATCACAAAGCAAGAGGGAGAGCTGACCCCAGCTCGGGTCTCTCCTCCTCTTGTAAAGCCACGTCCCTGCTCTCTCAGCCTCATATCATCCTCCTCTCTGCCCGGAAGTCCCGCCTCCAAACCTCGCAGTCAGATTCAGGTTCTACCCTCTGAACACCTCACAATAAGGAACAAATCACACCATGATTTTGGTGAGGAGAGTCAAACCTTAGCCACGGCCCTGGTGTGCGTTTGCAACCAGGGACTCACAGGGCCTGCTTCATGGCATTCTTGCCCATCTAAATCATTCGTCTCTGGGCAGGAGGACGTGTGCCATTCCTCCAACCTTCATAGTCTCTGTGTGTTACATACAACTCAGAATCCCTGAATATCAAACACACGTCATGCACCAAAACAGTAATTGGCAAGACATAGCTCAAGTGGCCTGGAAGGCATGGTAACACCTCCCAAATGCCAAGCTTGCACCCAAGGCTTGGCTTCAGCTCCCAAAGAATGAAAGTCAACATGTGTCCGGGCATCAAATCAGAGAGAGCTGTCGACTCGTGCAGCTTGTCTGTTCTGTGGCACTGGAAATTTCTTTGTTAAAACAGTATCCAATTTCAAGTATAAAAGAAGAGAACCTACAAGACAGATGTTTCATGGAGTTTGAAGTACCGAGAGCCTGAAACTATCACTTTTACTCTATCAGCCACCTCTGAGGAGTTCAAAGCATTTTTATGCAAAATTTCACAATAGATGGGGCAGACTTTTTTTTTTTTCCAGAAAGAAATGAATGAACTTCAAACCTGCCAAAAGTCAGCTGAGTCCTGGCCTCTTTTGACTGCCTGTCATTCTCAAACCCCAGTGATCAGGACCACAGTTTCAAAGCAGCAGCCGCGGCTTCCCAGGTTCTCTAGTCTTTCGGGACCCAGAGCCAAACACCTGCTTGCAGAAGTCAGGCAGGGGAAGGGAAGGCATTGGATGCTCTTGGTCTCCTTGGACTAGGGCGCCTCTCCAGCAGCAGTCAGTCCCTGCCATGTGGGCAGGTGAACCTTGGTATCACCAGGTAATCTAATTGGTAAAGAAAAGGTGTAACTTTAATGATTTGGGGGTGAAATCTGCTTTTCAAATATTGGGTGATTATTATTTTCCGGTCATTGAAAGTAAAAAAAAAAAAAAAATTCACATCTCTGAACCAGATGCTGTCCAAGGCAGACCATATGTAGCCACAGTCCTGAGACATCACCACAGAGAGTATTTTTTTAAGATTTATTTACTTATTTATCTGAAAGGCAGAGTGGCAGAGAGAGATAGAGGGAGCCTCAGAGATAGAGGGATCTCCCATCTGCTGGTTCACTCCTTAAGTGGTCCCAACAGCCATGGTTGGGCCAGGTCAAAGCCAGGAACTTGAAACTCTATCCAGGTCTCCCACATGGGTGGCAGGAGCCCAAGGACTTGGGCCATCTTCCACTGCTTTCCCAGGTGCGTTTGCAGGGAGCTGGATAGGAAGTGGAACACCCAGGCCTCCAAGTAGTGTCCATAAGAGATACCAGTGTCACAGGCTGTGACGTGTTGCACCACAGCACCCAGCCCAGGGAGTAATTTCCATGTATGTTTAAGGGAGGGAAAAAAAATAACTCCTATCTACACCCCACCCCTACTAGGGAGAGCATCATTCCTCTCCAGTCTGGAATATTTTCTAAGAACCTATATGATAAGTCTGGACTGTGAACGCCCCTGTCACCACCCCCAGGCATCCCTAGAGGTCTCCGCTCTTCTGCAAGTGAACCCCGTCGGTCCTTCCCTCATCCCACCACTGCCATCCACCAGGGAGCATGGGGCTCAAGGAAAAGATGCAGGGTTGCATGCCTGCATGGGTGCGGAGAGCAGGGAACAGCCACGAGGATGCCGGGATCCCAGGTGCACTGAGAATTCTGCGTGAGAAGGAAGTGGGGAAGAGCAAAAGTCACAGGGAACGCTACTGGGTTTCCTGGCAGGGAAGACTGACCAGATTCCAGATACCTGTTTAGATAGATAGATAACGATAGAGAGCGATCTTTAAAGTTGGGCATGACCCCAGCAGCCTGGAGGGCTTGGGGATGTGTTTGGTCAGGCAGCCAACAAGCTTTGAGCCATAGAGATCAGGGAAGATCCCCTAAACTGCTTCATGGTGGGTGACAAGGGATCGGAACCCGCAGTCTGAGGGACATTAGGCCCAAGGGGAATAAGTGTGGGGGAGTAAGTGTGGGGTTTGCAGCCAATCTTTTTTTTTTTTTTTTTGACAGGCATAGTTAGACAATGAGAGAGAGAGACAGAGAAAGGACTTCCTTCTGTTAGTTCACCCCCCAAATGGCCGCTACGGCTGGCGCTGCGCCGATCCAAAGCCAGGAGCCAGGTGCTTCCTCCTGGTCTCCCATGCGTGTGTAGGGCCCAAGCACTTGGGCCATCCTCCACTGCCTTCCTGAGCCACAGCAGAGAGCTGGACTGGAAGAGGAGCAACCGGGACAGAACCAGTGCCCCAACTGGGACTAGAACCTGGGGTGCCGGGGCCACAGGAGGAGGATTAGCCTAGTGAGCCATGGCGCCGGGCTTTTTTTTTTTTTTTTTTTTTTTTTTTGCAGCCAATCCTTACATCCCAGAATGTTGTAACCTCACCATACTCATCCTCCATGTCACGGGCCGGGGGGTGCCCTCATTCTGGAGGTGCCCCCGTGGCCACAGAGCAAAGGACAGAGCAGCTGCTGGAGGAGGGGGCGCTCACTCCTTCCCTGAGCCTCCGACAGGCCTCCCCATTCAGAGGTGGGCTCAGGTAGACGTGAGTGCCCCCAGGGCTCTTCTGTGAGTGTTCCTGGGAGACTTGTCCAACAGGAGAGCAGAGCGGAAGTTTCCAGGGCTTTCCTTGGGAACAGCTCTTCCTGCTCCAGGTGCTGGAGGGTGCCTGCGCACACAACCTCCACCGCCATCTTGCCCTGCCAAGGAGTCTTCATCTCCCTAGACACAGTCTGAACGAGGCTGGGCTTAGCTCAGACCTCAGGAGAAAGGCTGTGCCGGACCGGCCCTGGACCTTGGCTGTTCATAGTCTTCCATGGGAGGGCCCTTTCTTCTCATCTGCTTCCAACAGATTGCTCGTCAAGTGGCTCGTCCCAGGCCATGGCAGAGTGAGTATCTTTACCTCTGCTGGGCTATAATTAATGGATGAATTGTTGGCATTGTTTTTGTTTAAAAAATTAAAACAACTGCAAAGAGAGAGTTATGTGTCCACTGGTAGTTTGACTAGAGTCGTCTCACATATCCAGATCGGTTTATTTGGTTAAAGTGATGTGAACTGTAACCCTGAATAATTTATCAAACTATTGAACCACTTGTAAAATAATTGAAGCTTGAGTTTCATTTTGCATAGCAGATTTTAACTGGAGAGAAATGTATTAGCAAGATCTTAACCTCCAGAAATAGACAGAGCTGCGAGGAAGCTAGCTGCCTTCATCATCACACACACGCACTCCACACACACACACACAGAGACACTCACTCAAACCTGTCCAGCTGGCCAACATGTTGGGCAATGACTCAGCAGCAACCCCATCCCATCCCAAATGGCCCTGACCACAGAGGGAAGAAGCTGAACTGTTGTAGGAAGAGGGTCCGCGGCAAAATCAGAGATAACCTCAGAGTTTGAGGGGACAGAAGAGCAGATTGGGTCTCTCATGCCTATCTTAGCATCTTGACCATGACCGACAAACCAAAGGCATTTGGAGGCATTATACTGGGCACAAAAATGATCAGCATTGCCAGTAGAGCAAAAGGAGGTGTTAGCTCCACCGGACTGTGCCCTGGTGAGGCGACACTTGGAAAACCGTGGCACATCTGGGCACACATGATCCAAGGGCATTTTTAAACCCCAGAGTCTAGTACTTCACATTCAGGGTGGAAAAGGAATTTCTTCCATGCTTAATGAGGATGAGTCGAGAAACACTCTTTCTCTTCATTTTTAAACTTTATTATGCAAGTATTTTGACACATACAGTACAAATATGAGAAATCTGGATAAGCAAAGGGGAAAGAAGAAAATCAGAAGTCATAATCTCCAGGGAAGAAGATTCTTGACCTTGGCCTGGGAAATGTTGCTTCGACTATGACACCAACAGCCCAGGCAACCGAAGCAGACACAGACAAATGTATTATCAACTTCGAAAGTTAGTGCCCAGAAAGGAAACCATCAACAGAGGGGAAAGGCAGCCCACAAAATGGGAGACTAGATTTGCACTCCTCCTGTCCTATTAACAGTTCATTTCCAAAATATAAAAGGAACCCAAGCCATTCTGGCCAAAACACAAATCATCCAATTTTTGAAATAGGCCAAGGAACTGAATAGATATTTCTCAACAGGAAGCCCTAGCCCTACAAACAGGTGAAAGGTATATTCAAAAGTGCTCACCTTAGCCAGCGCCACGGCTCACTAGGCTAATCCTCCGCCTGCGGTGCCGGCACCCCGGGTTCTAGTCCCGGTCAGGGCACCGGATTCTGTCCCGGCTGCCCCTCTTCCAGGCCAGCTCTCTGCTATGGCCCGGGAGTGTAGTGGAGGATGGCCCAAATGCTTGGGCCCTGCACCCCATGGGAGACCAGGAGAAGCACCTTGCTCCTGGCTTCAGATCAGCGTGATGCACTGGCTGCAGCGCGCCGGCAGCAGCAGCCATTGGAGGGTGAACCAACGGCAAAAGGAAGACCTTTCTCTCTGTCTCTCTCTCTCACTGTCCACTATGCCTGTCAAAAAAAAAAATGCTCACCTTCACTAATCATCAATAAAATAAATCAAAAACCACAATGAGATAGCCCCTTGCACCTATAGAATGGCTATTATCATAAAAACCAAAGATAACAGTGTTGATAAAGGGCACTTTTGTATACTGCTGATGGGAATGAAAACTGCTATGGCCATTATTGAAAACAATATGGAAGTTCCTCAAAAAATTAAAAATACCTACCATATGATCCAAGCATTCCACTACTGGGTGGATAACTAAAAGAAGTCAAGCCAGTCCTTCAATGAGATACCTGCGTTCTCACATTCATTACGGCATTGTTCACAATAGCCAAGGTATAGAAACATTCTGATTGCTATCAATAGATTAGTGGATAAAGAAAATAAAAGGGGGATCTTTAAAACAGCCATGGGACATGCATTTTATGAAAAAAAAAAAGGTGCATAGATTTCAAAAATGTTTTGCACCAAAAGAAACATCTTTTAATTTCATTTTCCATGAAGTTTTTGAATTAGTCTAGTATGTGTGTATAATGAAATTCAGCTTTTGATACGATGGGAGTCCTGTCATTTGTGACAATATGGATGGACTTGGAGGACAGTATGCTAAGTGAAATATGCCAGACACAGAGGCACAAATACTGTGTGATCTCAGTTATGTGTGGAATCTGAATATAGAAGCAGACAGCATGTCTACTATATCCAAAAGTGTATCAACAACCATGGCAATTTGTAAAAGCAAGTTGAAAGACAGAAAGAGACAAGGACAGAGAGAAGGAGGGAGAAAGAGAGAGATAGAGAGAGAGAAAGAGAGACCCCATCTTCGGGTTCATTCCCCAAATGCCAGCCACAGGTGAGGCTGGACCAAGCCAAAGACAGAAGCCAGGAACTCGATCCAGGTCTCCCATGCGGGTGCCGGGGATCTTGCTACATGAGCCGTCACCTGCTGCCCCCTAAGGTACACATGAGCAGGAAGTCAGAATTGGGAGCAAAGCCAGGATCTAACCCAGGCATTCCTGTATGAGTGGTGGGTATCCTAAGTGGGGTCTTAACTGCTCCATCAAACACTCAACCCCCAAATTCTCTTCAATGGTATTCCTCCCTCATTTGGGAATCACTGCAGGCTTACAGGCTATAGAGCAGTGTTTAGATCCATGTATATTTCACATAATGATCAAATAAAGATACTTAGCCTACTCAACACTTCCAGCATTATCATTTGTTTGTGGTGAGAAATTTCAAAATCCTGCCAACTAGTTGTTTCGGAATATACACTATGAAATTGTTTCTGCAATGGGAAGCCAGAACTTACTCTTCCTGTCAATCCATGCTTTGTTTTTCAGTTCTCCTAACCCTAGAAAAGAGATACGGCTCTGTGTCTATTTTACAGGTGAGAAAAATGAACAGAGAGAGTTCATGGGAGTTTCTGGACAAGGAGCAGAGCTGTACTGAAACCCAGATCCATCTGATCCCATGGTGCACACTTATAATCTTCATCATCTACCGATGGCTACACACAGCTACGGCACTTGTTCTGGCCACTTCTTCAGCATGAATTCCTGAATACATACAGCTAGCTCTACGGAATGGAGCAAGTGCTCCCTGTGGTCAGGCTCATGGAGCATCCTCAAAGCTGGATCCCTTCGAGGGCCAAGAGATTAAGATGACTGTGCTCCCAAACGGAATGGCCTCCAGCAGAAGGCGGGCAATGCCCTTGGACGTCCCAGTAGGGTGCACAGGGAGGCCTCAGCAGACAGCACTACCAGGATAGTGCATGAAGCAGAAGAGCCAGTGGCCCCTTCACCTCCCCCGTGCAGCCATCTGGTGCTACGATTACGATATAAAACCTGAGGACTCTTTGTTTATATGCTGCACTTACCAGCTCAGTGTTTCGTAACTATTTATATGAAAGAAAAGTCATCTTTGATCTCTAAAAATGTAGGGGGGGTAGGTGGTGAAGAAGGAAGGCACGAACCCATCTACCAGCCCAGCTTCTGTTTCCGATTATAAGCCTTTGTTCCCGGCAGTGGCTGTACTCCACCTTGCCTGAGCCTTCTGCCTTGTTTTATTTGTGGGAGCCACACATTATTATAACTTAAGATGTGTATTCGCCTCAAGAAACCTGTGACGTGCTTTCCAAAAGAGACACAGGCTGCTTAGCCTAAGTTGGCCTTTTTTTCCCTTCTATTCTAATAGATCTTCCTCTTTTTTCTTTTTTGTCACTCAAAATGAGTGTCTGATGTACTAGCATAAATTGTTAAAAGCAGTTTTAGGTAAAGGAAGAGAGAGTAAAGTGGAGGGTTTTTTTTTTTCTTTTTTTTTTTTCACAAAAGCCAACCTCAATTTATGTCAAAGAGGGTTAAAAGACCTTGGGATTAAAGCAATAAACTTGCTGCTGTCAAAGCTAAAACCCGCTAACAATTTAGTGCCAAACGCATGTTGTTCAATATCATTTCATATTATATTATGTCACAAAGAGCTGACGGTTCTGCATCACCCTGACAAGGCTGATTTACTCTGAAGAATTCATCGACATTTTGCACAGTCAAAGCCGACTTCATTTTGCCTGGATGGACGGTGGGAAATATCTCTACTCAAGTTTGAATGAGTCTGGAAATCTATCTCAGATTAAAGATTCAAGAGCCCATTGGTCCACAGCTTTGCCAAGTAAGGTCTTTCAAAGGCAGTGGTAGACTTTTGCCTGGTTTCACTGGCAAAATACTTGGACCAAAATACTTTAATAGAAATCAACGGAAATCACGTTAGATTGTGTGTGTGTGGGGGGGGGGGGGGTGGCATCTCCCAAAGTATGTGAATTGTTAACGAAATCTCCAGGAAAAGAAAGTCACAGAAGACGGTCTCCCATCATTGAAATCTCGATCATTTATAAATTCCCAAAAAGGTCTCATCCACCTTATTTTCTGAATTATGTGCTTCCATGCCTCCCTTTGCCAGTTTTGCTTATATCAGTCCAAAGGCAAAGGTGCAATCGGTGACAATTGTAATTCAGAAGCTACGGGACTGTGGGGTTGAAAGACGTAAAATGAGGGAGACAAAAGATTTTCTTGGGACAATTTCAGAGGAAAAAAAGTGGCTCTGAATTTATACGACCTGCGCCTTGAAGAGCGAAGTGCAAACTGGGCTGCTCTAAGATGAAATAACTGGATCCACATCCTGTATAAAGTGACTTGTATGAATGTGCATCTCATGCCATAGATATCCTTATATACTTCGGGATGAAAGATTATGCAACAAAATAATAAGAGTGGTGATTTCTGGATAATGATATTAGAGGCAACAGGTGATATTTCTTCTCGTCATCTTTATGGATGTTGTCAAATTTTCTTAAAATGTATGGGCCATGCTTTAAATATGAAGAAGGAAGCAGGGGCCAGCCTTTGGCACGGCAGTTAAGATGCCACTTGGCACACCGGCCTCCCCTACCAGAGTGCCGGGGTCTCCACTTCTGTTTATGGTTTCCTGCTCAGGTGCACATGAGGAGACAGAAGGTGATGACTCGTGGGAGACCCGGATTGAGTTGAGGGTTCTGGTTTTGCCCTTGCCCAGCTTGGGCTGTTGTAGACACATTTGGGGGAAGAATTAGTGGATGGGACATTCCCGTGTGTCTGTCCTGCTGGCTCTCTTCCTTCCAAATAAATTCTCCCTTTTTAAAAATAGGGGGGAAAGGAAGAAGAATTATTGTAAAGGAACTTATCTTCCAAAAAAAATCCTGCAATGAATGTCTTTGTAACCCACAGCCTTCTGTTTAAATAAAAACCGGAAACTGAAGCTCTTGGGTCTCCGTTCTTTAAAGTGTGGCCTGCAGGAAGGGCAACGGTGCAATGGAGAAAAAGACTTCCTGGGATGGCTCGCCGGCTGTCGCGAGCCTGCGAGTCTCTCCTGGGTGTCCCCGGGCTGCTACGTGCGTGGTGACTGGCAGTTTGATGGACAGGCTACAAGCAGGCTGATCGCCGCCGCCGAACAAGGCTGAGAGGCCTTGACAGGTGGCCGCAACAACTCCAGGTGACAGAATGAAGGGCTCTGGAGGGTGTAGGTGATGAGTCCCCTCTCCTTGAGCCAGGGACAGGTCTCAGGCTGGCTTCACTCCCTGTCTGGGGGCCTCACATGCATTGTCTCACCCTTCACTCTTCTGAACAGACCTCGGGACCACCTAACTGTTGCCCAAGCTCACCACAGTGTCCCCCACAGCCCCAGGATGTCCATGTTCTAGCAGAATACTTTCTCCTCTTAGAACGTGGAATCAGCAACAAGTGCTCTACGTGCAGAGGTCCCTGCCCTCTTGGCTTCCCCCTCCGTGTCCCCAGTATCTGCCTCTGTACCTTACCTGCCTTGCAACCCTATGGCCTAAGCTAGGGCCAACTGATCCAACAGCCATATTCCAGTGCCTGGCTTCCAGTGCACGGTGGCACAGTGGAACACAGATCACCTCTCGGCCTGGGTCCCCCCATGTAGGGATGAGCTAGGACAAAGGCCTGGATGAGGTAAGGGCAGAAAGAAAAACCGAGCCAGTAGGGTACAGGCCCATTACTTTGAGGGGACACTGCGGGGGTTGGTGAAAAGCTGCAGTTTAGCTCCAAGGATTGGAGGAGCCTTGGGACACTCTGACACAAGGCAGTTCTGGTCCAGAGACAAGCTGTATTGATGACCTCTAAGGAGATAGGTGGGCTTGGAGAGCTTGGCTTTTCTGGTCTCTTCTCATGCAGACGTCACATAAAGCAGAGCAGTTGTCCCACATGCAATTAGCAATTCCATGAGGATGCAGAGACTGCCATTAAGCTGGCCCCAAGACCCCCATCCCCCAACCTCTCTCCCCCAAGGCAGACAGTCCTGCAGGCTTGAGGTCATCCCCCTTTGGCAGGTTGGATCTGTTCTTTTGATTGTGCTTCTATTTGGAGTCCCTCTGTCCCCAAAGAGCCAGACCCTTCCCATGCCTCTGCCATCCATGACTTCTTCTCTTCATGTCCAGGAACTGTTCCATCCACACTGGGGCCAATCTGGAGAGGATGAGGTCCCTCATTGCCCACTGGGGGCAGTCTGGGAGGAGGACAGTGCCACAGAGGGACTGTGGGTAGGGAGCCTGGCACCAGTCACCTATCACCTGGCCCTTCAAGAGGAACATGGCTCCAAGATCAGAATCTACCCTCCAAGAGTGCCTGGACCAGCATGGGAATCATAGAACAAAGGGTAACATTCCACCAGCTAAGCGCAATGGACCCCTGACTGGTACTGGAATGCACAGGGAATCCCATCTAGGCAGGCTTAGAGAAGAGACACCTGACCTGGGTGTCCACAGTATTCATGCAAGGCCAAGTCCAATGGAGAAGCAATAAGATGACTCTAAAAATGAACCAATGAGATGGTGCAGGAGAGAGACAGAAGCCAGCACTGAACAGGTGGAAGGGGCTCTGTGTAGCTTAATATTTTTAAGGGGCCTGAATTTTATCCTCTAGGTATTCTGAGTCACTTAGGGGGCTTTAGGCAGGAATGAGTATACAGATGGTTTGTTGGGTGAGAAACTTGAATCTCAGTGTAGATTTGCATTTCCCTGATAACAAATGGTGTTAAGCATCAGTTCGTGTTTCTTCATAGAAACTAAAAATCAGATTCAGATTCAAATATTTTGCCCATTTTTAACTAGGTAATTTATCTTTTATTGTTGAGGTATAATGGTTGTTTATATATTTTGAATGCAAGTCCCTTATCAAATACATGATTTACAAAAATTCTCTTCCATTTATCCATGATCTCACTAGGGCAGCAGCCTGCTGTGAATACAGTTCCTTCTTCTCTTGCTACCCTACAATCCAATAGCCAGAGAAGTCTTTATTTGGTAAGATTTATTTGAAATGTAGAGTTAGAGAGAAAGAGATCTTCCATCTAGTGCTTCATTCCCTAAATGGTTGAAATGGCCAGGGCTGAACCATACCAAAACCAGGAGCCAAGAGCTCCCAGCTGAGTTTCCCACCTATGTAGTGGGGGCCTAAGCACTTGGACCATCTTCCGCTACTTTTCCAGGTGCATTAGCAGGGGCCTGGATCAAAAGTGGAGCAGCCGGAACTCAAACCAGTGCCCATCAAGGATGCCAGCATTGCAGGTGGCAGTTAAACTTGTTATGCCACAATGCCAGCCCCAGTCAATCTTTTATTTAAAAAAAAAAGATTTACTTATTTAAAAGGCAGAGTTACAGAGAGAAAGGAGAGAGAGAGAGAGAGAGAGAGAGAGAGAGAGAGAGAGAGAGAGAGAGAGCTTCCGTCTGGTGGTTCACTTCTCAGTGAAGCCAGGTCTGGGCCAGACCGAAGCCAGGTGCCATGAACTCCATCTGAGTCTCTTACATTGTGCATGGTCCTAAGTATATGGTGCATTTTCTGCTTTCCCAGGTGCATTAGCAGGGAGCTGGATGAGACGTGTAGCAGCCGGGACCTGAACCAGAACCTATATGGGATGCTGGCATTGCAGGCATAAGCTTTATCTGCTGCACCACAATGCCTGTCCCACTGATAAATTTTTTAAGACATACAGTCCTAGTTATCCATGTAATATCATCTTCCAAAATGCTTCTCTGACCAAGACATTTCCCAGCTTAAAAAAATAAAGAGGGGCTGGTGCTGTGGCATAGAATAATAAGCCTCCCCCTTACAGTACAAGCATCCCATATGAGCACCAGTTTGAGTCCCAGCTGCTCCACTTCTTATCCAGCTCTCTGCTGTGGCCTGGGAAAGCAGTGAAAGATGGCCCAAGTCCTGGCCCCTGCACCCATATGGGAGACCCAGAGGAAGCTCCTGGCTCCTGGCCTTGGATCCACCCAGCTCCAGCTGTTGTAGCCATTTGGGGAGTGAAAGTAGACGGAAGATCTTCTTCTCTGTCTCTCCCTCTCTATGCAACTCTACCTCTCACATAAATAAAATAAATTTTATAAAAAAAGATATTTTAAAAGTACCCCATTTTCCTGGTCTCCCAGTGCTATGCAGATAAAACCTGGGACCCTCCTGCCCTCTAAGGCTTGAATATTTGCTGGCTGCCTGCATCTCCTCATCACTCCTCAACCCTCTCCGCACCCTCAGCCATGCTGCCGTGTTTTCAGAATCCCCGAGCTCCTTCCAGTCCCGTACTCTTTGCGTTCCAAGGCTTCCTCACTCCCTATCTCCTGGGAACCCCTTTGCACCTGTGTCAGGTAAATGCTGCTTCTCTTGGGAGACGGCCACTGGCCTTTCAGAGCAAATGAGATCCGCTGGACACAGCAGGGCAGAGCGCGTCAAACCCCTCACGCTGTGATTGGAAGATGTGTTCTAACTGACACTTAATAATCGAACACGTTGATGGGGTGCGACGTGATGTTTTGATACAGGCGTACGTCGTGTAATGATGAAGTCGAAGTAACTGGTACATCCGTACCTCAAGCTTCATTTCCTGATAGTAAGACCGTTCCAAATCTTCTCTTCTAGGTACTTTGAAATATGCAATAAATGATTCCTTTTTTTAAGGATTTATTTATTTATTTGAAAGTCAGAGTTACACAGAGGGAGAAGGAGAGGCAAAGTGTGTGTGTGTGTGTGTGTGTGTGAGAGAGAGAGAGAGAGAGAGAGAGAGAGGTCTTCTCTCTGCTGGTTCAATGCCCAATTGGCCACAACAGCCAGAGTTAGGCTGATCTGAGGCCCAGAGCCAGGAGCTTCTTCTGGGTCTCCCACGAGGGTGCAGGGGCCCAAGGACTTGGGCCATCTTCTACTGTTTTCCAAGGCCATAGCAGAGAGCTGGATGGGAAGTGGAGCAGCCAGAACTCAAACCAACGCCCATATGGGATGCCGGCACTGCAGGTAGCGGCTTTACCCACTATGCCACAGTGTGGCTACTTTTAACCACGGTCACCCTACTGTGCAGTGGAGCACTAGAACTTACCCCATTCTGCTGTAGCTTTGTACTCCTTCACCAACCTTCCCCCAATCACTTCCCCCTCCCTCCATGCCTCTAGCAGCCTCTCCTCTCCACATGGGACAATCTTGATTGTCAAAAGTATTGCCTGGCAGCCATTTCACTAAAGGCGGCAAAAAGGAAGGGACCCTTTGTTCTGGCTGCAGAACCTATCTCCAGGGACAGTGAGAGGATGTGGCTCCCCCCTGGCCAGCTGGGACCCAATGGGTGAGCTCCGAGCTCTGAGGACAAGGCCCCTCTGTGAGAGTGCCCCCTTGCTGCCTGCAGAGTGTGTCTACTTAAAAAAAAAAAAAAGCTCTCTGTTGTTCTGTCCTGTTCTGTACGGTCAGCATCCTGTTTCAACAGATTTGGAAATCACAAAATTGACAAGGTTTCATCCCAAATCCTCGCTGCGTTTTGGCTAGGCACATGGCCATCGATCAGTAAACCATCAGCCTTCATGGTCCCCCCTAAGGAGTCTGGAGGAAACGCACTGCTTCTGGGACGTGCACACGCGTGTGCACATGTGTGTGTGTGTCTTAGGCTTCACTGTAGGGAACCTGAATTTCCGAGGTGCTATTGAGGTATCTGCAGGAGATCCGAAGCAGAGCCCCTGCTTGTCTCTCTCTGCCGGGGCCTGGGGTGCCCTTGCTTGCTAGAGAGGCTGCTTTGCCATCCTGTGGGGCTGTCTCAGGCACTGCCATCTGCCTCCCTGCCTTGCCGCTGGGACAACCGTGTCCCACACACGCAGCTCATGGCACCACTGGCATTGGGAGCCTGCGTCCTCCCTGTCCCCCTTGCTGTTGCAGCTTGCAAGGCAGAAGGAGAGCTGCCAGCCCGGGGCTGAGGCCTCACTTCTGCTGCCCAGGTGGGGTCATGGGCAGAGGCAGACACCTGCTCGGGAGCTGTCACGGCCCCTCCCCGAGGCTGTGAAACGAGGCTTTTACTCTCCCAGCAACATCCTCTGACAACACTGCCCAAGCGGCTGGTCCCCATCCCCTGCTGGAGGCTTTCCAACCACTTAACACAGTTTTTCAATTTCCACTGCTCGTGTGCATACATCTCCATCCCTGGGAGCCGACTGCCGTGGGAGCTTTCCTCTCCAAAATTCTGATGGACGGCGTTTTTACCCCGGAATGATCCCTAAGTTAAAGTGATAGTCACCAATATTCATTACGTGGTAATGGCATCGAGCACCCGATCAAAAATTCATGGCAAGCACCCTCCGCCACGTTCTCTTTTCTGAATGCACGCTGAGCAAATATATGGCTCCATGGTTGTGCATTATGCACGCACACCACACGTGTGTGTGCCCAGTGCACATACGCACACACGCCTACACACACAGCTCCAGGCTCAGCTCCTCCCTCCCCCAGGCTCCCGTGGCCCTGCAGGATCTAACCACTCCAGGGGCAAGTCTGGGTGACAAGACTGCTCAAGCAAGAAATGGGCGAAAGTGAATTTCGAGAGGAAGAGCCAGCGGCACAAGACTCAGCTTCGCTCACCCTAACAGCAGCTAGGAGCTGATTCAGCCACTGGCCGGCTCCTTCAAACGACACCAGTGCATCGTGGCACAGCCTGATGCCAGAGCAGATGAGACGCGTCTGCAGAGTGCAAGGACAGCAGGAACCTGGGCGTTAGCACCCATAGCTCGAGACCCAGTGTCCCAGCGAGGCTCGTGGGGGCTGAGACATGAGCACCCCGGAAGCTCCAGGAACTCTTCCGTTCTGCGTCTGGAGGCCAAGGTCACGTATTGACACACTAAGGAAAACCTCCTCGAGACTCACAAAGAAGATGCTTGTCTCTCACTCCCATGGGTCACGGAAAGAGAAGACCCCACCTTCTCACACACCCCCACTGTCCCCTCTGCTGCCACCACGGGCCCGCCCTGCTTTGTGTGTCCTCCTCACGTGACCATCCATGCCAACGCTGCCTCGGTGACATCCCCAAGAATCCACTTTGTTGCCCCCCGTCCCATCCTAGGCCTCTATGGTAACAGGAAGCGGCCTGGGAGGCGGGCTCCATGGCCCACCTTTTAGCCATTATAATTCATCACCGCCGATGGCCGGGCAGCCACACGCTCCGTGGAAAGCACACAAGACACATTATGCAATGGTGTGAAAACATTTGGTTTCCATTTTCTCCCCTCTAGATACAGTTTTTCTTTCTCCCTCCCTGTGACCCACAGGAAACAGAACCCCAAATCCCCACACTTTGCCACCTCATAAATCTTCCGGCACTGATTGTACCTCTGGGTTGTCCTCGGCCAGGCTTTCCGATGCAATGCTACCTAGCTTCCATTGGCTGGGTTTATCACCTCGGCTGCCTTCTGCCAGGTTTGCTCATCATGAGAGCAGTTTCTCCAAAGACCCGAGTTCTGTACGAAATCACTTTGCCTTGATTGTAACTGGAGCTCTTTCCTTACACACATAAGCTATATATTAGCATCAACTGCAGATTGATGCCAAACTTATGCATAGATATCAAAACTTTCCTACATCAAAATGAGCTTATCTTTTAATTCCATTTTTCCATGAAGCATAAGCAGCCCATAATGCTGTGGGCCCCAGCAGACCACATACAGGACATCGGTCCCCTAAGATTCTAATGGATCCTAAAAGTTCCTGTCGCCTAGCGACACCACAGCCATTGCAAAATTGCAGTGCAGACGGCAACACTCACATGGTGTGTGAGATGCTCCGGCGTAAACAGCCCTCATGGAAGCCTAGCACTCACATCTGTGCAGCACGTAATCCTTGAAACTGGCAACAAATAGCTGTTAGTGACTTATGTATTTACTGCCCTATGCTTTTACCATTATTTTAGAGAGTGCTCCTCTAGTTACATAACATAAAAAGTCTAGGGTAGCACGGGACGCTGTGATATGCTAGCAGCAGCCTCGCACATCTCGCATAGACCTACGTTCTGCGTCTGCACTACATCACTTTCTCCTGGAAAGTGATGGATTTAGTCCCCTGCTCGGTTCATCGCGGCCCTAGGCCAGGCGCTACCATAGATGTAGTGCGAGGGTGCAGTGAGCCGTATCATCTAGGTGCACATCACAATTTGTTTCTTCCTCCTTCTGACATGTCTTGTACATGTGTTTGTGCTGTAATGTTGAGTGTGCTGTGCATGTGTGTGTGCTGTACACATTGTGTGTACAGTGCATGCATGTGTGCTATACATGCTGTGCATGTGCGTGTGCTGTACATGTTGTGTGTGATGTCCATGTCATGTGTGCTGTCCATGTTGTGTGTGCTGTACATGCTGTGTGCATGCATGTTGTGTGGGCTGTCCATGTCATATATTCTGTACATGTTGTATGTGCTGTCCATGTCATATATTCTGTACATGTTGTATGTGCTGTCCATGTCATATGTGCTGTGCATGTTGTATGTGCTGTCCATGTCATATGTACTGTCCATATATGTGTTGTACATACATATGTGCAGTACACGTCATGTGTGCTGTATAGGTCATGTGTGCTGTATAGGTCACATGTGCTATACATGTCAGGTGTTCTGTACACGTCATGCATGCTGTTCAGGTCATATGTGCTATACATGTTGTGTGTACAGTGCATGTGTGTGTGCTATACTCTCCCATGAAAGCACACTCTATCGTGTTTCCCACGATAACAAATTCAGCTGACGATCCACTTCTCAGAACGTGCCCTCGTCAGGAAGCAAGGCAGGGCCGCACACCTGTGTATAAACACACACAGACCCTTGTCCACCTCCTGAAAGAGTCCCCATGGCTGCCCAGGTGGGTGTGTATGGGTGGGGCAGAGAGGGTTGGGCACCAGCAGTGGGGTGGCCACTCATGCCCCTCGCACTAGGAAAGCCCCTTGCTATGAAGATGAGCTCTCCCTGTCCTCTGCCACTAGCGTGCCTGCTCCAATCTTTTCAAGGAGGGAGAGGAAGCAATGCCGGCTCCCCCAGGAGGGAGAGAAGGAAGACCAGCAGGGGAGGAGTCACCAGTGAGAGGGGAGGATTACGGGCAGTCTGCTGGTGGCCGCACTCGTCCGGAGGATCCCAGTGGCGGGGCAGGGAGTGGGTGGGCAGAGCCCTTAGCAGAGTCTTAGCCCAAGTTCATGTCACAGAGCGCTCGCTGTCTCACCCCTACCCCATTTCGTGTATTTTGATCCACAAGCATAGGGAAGCAAACTCACTTTCTGGTCCCACTCCTCATCCTGGGGCAGCGAAAGTGTGCGGCATGGCTGCACAGGGGGATAAATGCAGCTGAAACCGGCAAAACTCAGACTGCAGGTGAACGTGAAGGAGACTGGGAGCATAAGGATTCCTGCCTCACCCTGTTACATTTCAGTTTCGGATGAGCGGTGAATACCTCTTTGGTGTAAGTACTTCCCAAATATTTCACAGGGCATGCGTATGCCAAAAAACTATTGGTTGCTTAGCTAAAATCCAGTTTTCATTGGGCTTTTGAGGTTTTGTTTGGTTTTGTTTTTTCTTTCCTTTTGCTCAGTCTTGCCAGAGTTAGGTCAAGCCACAGTTCCAAGGCTTCCTCCAGTTCTGTCAGCCTCTGCTCCGTGTCTTCAGCCCAAGGACAGGGACCGATAGCACCACAGCGGCCGTGGAGGCAGGGAACACGCGCCAAAGGCAAGAAGAGTTCTTGGATCAGCTCTGTACCCTGCGGCCGGGCCAGCACATGGAAGGGAGAGTCAAACCGTGCCACCTACGGTCTCCAGATTTGTTAAGCAGGGCCCGTGTTGTGGTGCGCTGGGCTGAGACGCCGCTCATGTCGCTGCCATTCCGTATCAGAGCCCAGTTCCCTCTCCAACCGCTCTGCTTCCTCTGCAGTGCCTGGCTAGTGTCCCTGGGAAGGCAGTGGAGGATGGGCAAGTACTTAGGCTTCTGCCACCCACTTGGGAGACAGGGGTGGAGTTCCAGACTCATGGATTCAGGAAAGCCCAGTCCTGACCTTTGCTGCCTTTTGGGGTATGAATCAATGGAATGAAGATCTCTCTCTCTCTCTTTCAAATAAAATTAATAAATCTTCAAAAAATGTTAAAACAAAACTTGGGCAGGCATTTGGCCTAGTAACCAAGACGCCAGTTAAGGGCCAACACGGCATAGCAGCTTAAGCCTCGGCCTGCTATGCCAGCATCCCATTTGGGCGCTGGTTCAAATCCCAGTCACTCTGCTTCCAATCCAAATCCCTGCTACTACGCTTGGTAAAACAGCTAAGGATGGCCCTCACACCCACATTGGAGACCCAGAGAACACTCTGGGCTCTTGGCTTCATCCTTGTGACCATTTGGGGAGTGAACCAGTGGTGCAAGATCTGTATGTGTGTGTGTGTGTGTGTGTCTTCTCTCTCTGTAACTCTGCTCTCAAAAAAAAATATTTAAACTGAAAAAAAAAAAAAAAGAAAACCTAAAGAGACACCAGACACCAGTGAAGATGCCTGTGTCTTGCATTAAAGAACCTTAGCTTGGTCCCCAGCTCTGGCTCCTGGGTCCAGCCTTCCAGAAATGCAGACCCTGGGAGGCAGCAGCAATGGCTCAAATATGGGGTTCCCACACCCACATGGGAGACCTGGAATGAGTTCCTGGCTCCCAGCTTCATCTGCGGCCCAGCCTGAAGAATGAACCAGCAAAAGGAAGCACTCTCCCTGTGTCTATCTCTCTCTCTCTCTCTTTCTGTTTCTCTTCCTCTCAAATAAATAAATAGAAAAATTTAAAAAATAAAAAAATACTCTGTCCATTGACAGTCATGCTGCCCTGGTGAGCCAGTGCCCCACAGTCTGCAGAGCCTGCACCATAACATTGCCTGGGGAAAACAGGGAGAACAGGAACTTACTGTTGAGAAGATAAAATCCCAGCACATCTGTCTGTGGAACCCCAGAAACTGACCCTTAGATGCGTAAAAACGCTGATACTCTGTATGACAAATTGTATTCATTTTTTTGGCCTAAACCTCTAATTATTTTACCTGTATGAAATTCCTCTGTTATTTTCCCTGCGGGAAAAACACAGGATGGGAAGTGTCTCCAGGAGCTGTCACAGACAAGGCGTAAACAATGCGAGCCAATAGCATCTCACACAGTACCCGATCGAGCTTGCTGGCTTGCCAGGAAACCACAGCTTCAAAGCAGAAAGCATGAGTGGAAGACAGTCTGCAAGGAGAGACCTCGCAAGGGAGTTTGAAGACTGAGTTCCTAATATCCCTGGACCACAGACTTCACCCATCAGAGAGGGTGGGAAGGCAGCACCCTGCAGGCGCTGACAATGGGTTGCCAAGGTCTGACCACACTCGCTCCTCTGCTCCACACCCAGGTTCAGAGCACAGTGAGGCCAGTGGCTGACAATCCTGCACATCTGGCTAGCACTTTACAGTTTGCAAATAACTGTTGTATTCACTGACTTATGGGATTCTCCCCTAAATCTCCACAGTTGGATAAACCCTACCAGGAAATGACTCTCTCGGAGAAGTTTGTGATTTGACCAAAGGCAGTGGGATTTGGGACAAAAAGCAGTAGCACCCAAATATAAAACAGTGACTACCCCTTAAAAATATCCATGGAATATAAGCCTGGTTAGGCAGATGACATTTTATTTATTTTTAATTTTCTTCTCTTTCTAAAGCAGAGCAAGAATGAGAGAGAGAGGCAGAGAGAGGCAGAGAGAGGCAGAGAGAGAGAGAAGCGGAGAGAGAGAATCTTCCATCCACTGATTCACTCCCCAAATGGCCTAAATGTTTAAACAGTGAACCCAGGAGCCAGGACTCCATCCTGGTCTTGGACATGGGTGGCATGGCCCCATGTATTTGAGCCATAATCCACCACTTTCCTGGGTGCTTAGCAAGAAGTTGGATGAGAAGCCCAGCAACCAAGGACTGGAACTGGCACTCTGATACTGGATGCTGGCAGTTACCCCAAGGTGCCACAATGCAGGCCCCTCCATGTCCCTTTAGAGACCAGCCATCCTTCCAAAGATTAGTTATGGTGTTGAGGGGAAGGACTTGGACCTGTGAAAGCAGGTGGCAGAAACTCTTGAGTTAGTGCATGGCATTAGGGGAGGGTTCCCCAAAGAGGAGACCACGCAGCTCAGAGGGAAACGGAAATGAGGGGTACATCTCCCAATCACAGGGCAGAGTCCTGATGGCAAACACAGAGACATGAGGCAGCCGTGACTGGAACTTAGAAAGCAAGGAGAAGAGAAGACCAGATTTTGGCGTGGAGATCAGCAGGGGCCAGACCATCCAAGGGCCCCTATGTGCAGTGCAGCTTCAACATTCCACCCCCATCAGGGAGCCCCAGACCCACCTTCATTCTAGAAGTAGGAGAGTTTCATTGGGTCATCGGAAGAGCATTCTTCCCAAGCAGTGAGTCAGTGTGAGTTTGCCCAGCCTCAGCTGGGTCACATGTCTCCTGTCGGTGTTCAACAGGCAATGCCCACCACGGTGGAAGAGAAGGCCTTGTGGGTGCCATCCGTTGATGACTATCAGGGAAGCCCATGCAGCTTCTTGTTGGGATGGTAAAATGTAGGCCCTTGCCCAGGTAGAGACCACAGGGCTCTAGGACATCAGCCATGAGCGAGGATCCTGTGAGGAGCCTGCCCTGCCTCTGCTCCCGTTCCTGGGCACCAGAAAGTCTTTGTCCTACCACATTCCCTTCACCTCTGCCCATCTCCTTGATCTTGAGAATCCTTTCCAGTTTGTGATGTACTAAATTTTCCTTTATTTGTGTGCATTTTCCCCGAATCTGCTGTCTAGCCATGTCTCAATCCCTCCTAGGTCTACCTTTGCACTCTCCGTAGCCAGAACTCCCTTCTCTTTCCTTGGTACTCACCGGTGTCATTGTTTTCATGAGGCATTAAATGCACAATGCTTGCAAGAGGACACAGAGGCCAAGGACAGAGGAAACCGTGCTCTTTCACAGAGAACGGTGGGATGTGGCAGGTCCATTGGCAGTCACTATGTAGCTTTGGTGAACATAGATGACACTCGGAGTAGGATAAGTCCAGCTTCCTTATAGTGCAGAGCTAAGACGTTGATCTTGGTGACACTATGGATATGGAGACCAGGGGCAGGGGAAGGCTGGTGTCTAGGAGAACTAATTCTCTTTCTTTGTGACACTATGGATATGGAGACCAGGGGCAGGGGAAGGCTGGTGTCTAGGAGAACTAATTCTCTTTCATCCCTGAACGGATGGCAGTGCCTTCACTAGGAATGGGAAACTGGAGATGATCGTGAGTTCGGTCTCAGACACACTGAATTTCAGATGTCGTTAAAGCATTCCAAAGGGATGGAAACCAGTTAGAGAATGGGTCCAGGGTTCACTGGAAGTAGATCCATGGCAGATAAACATTTGGATGCTATAGATATAAATTCTGGGAGGAATAAGTTCAGGTCATCTATCTACACCTGCTAACTATAGTGAATAACAATGTGTTGTATACTTGAAAATTGCTAAGACAATAGATTTTAAGAGTCTTAATAAGCGTATGAGTAAGTATTTATATTAACTAGCTTGATTTAACCAGTCCACCACATATATAGAGTTCAAAACCTCATGTGGTATGCAATCAGTGTACCCGATTTTTATTTGTGAAGTAAAATAATTAGTCATTGTAATAAAATAGCAATTTTGGGTTGGACATTTGGCCTAGCCATTAAGTTGCCAGTCAGGAGGCCCAAATCCCACATTGAGATGCCTGTTCTTTGGCTCCGGAGTCCAGTTTTCTGCTAATGCAAACCCTGGAGGCAGCAGTGATGGGCCATGTAATTAGATTCTTGCAGCCAACATGGGAGATCTGGATTGAATTGTCATTCTTGGCTTCAGGCTCTCAGTCCTTGTGGGCATTTAGGGAGAGAACCAGTGGGTAAGATCTCTCTCTCTCTCTCTCTCTCTCTCTCTCTTTCTCTCTCCCCTTTCTCAAATAAATAGAAATGTTTAAAACAGTAAGAATTTGAAGTAAAAATGGCAACAGGAACACTAAAGAAGATCATTCAAAGAAAAATGAGAAAGGGCCAGGCCACACCTTGGATAACACTCACATATGATGGTTGAATGGAGGAGAAAGAGCCAGCAGAGAGACTGGAAAGGAGAAGCTTTGAAAGAGAACCAAGGGGGTGGGTGTGCCACGTCTGTGGCTTGAATATTTTCTTGGCTGTTGAAGGTCTTCCAAAAGCTGTGCATTAGAGACTTGGCCCAAAGTCTTGTGTTAGTGGTACTAAGAAGGTAGAAACTACCTCATTTATGGTGTTTGGAGGTGGGACCTTTGGGTTGGGTTATAAGGACAGAGCCCCATGACTGCATCCAGGGACTCACAGACACAAGCTCCTGCCCTTTGACGCCCTGCACCACCTTGGCACTCTGCAGCATGAGCGTCAGTCTTGGATCGTGATGGAAACAAACCTTTCCTTCGCAAGTAGCCTGTATCAGGTATGTTGTTATAGTGATGAAATCTGACTATGGAACTTGTCATGGAATCTAAGGGAAGAGATGGTTGCCACGAAGAGACAAGACAGGGGTCACCAGTGTCCAGAGCTGTTAAATTCAAGGGAGTAAAGAATTTCTGACCAGCACCGCGGCTCACTAGGCTAAGCCTCCACCTGCAGCGCCGGCACTCGGGATTCTAGTCCTGGTTGGGGTGCCGGATTCCGTCCTGGTTGCTCCTCTTCCAGTCCAGCTCTCTGCTGTGGCCCAGGAGGGCAGTGGAGGATGGCCCAAGTGCTTGGGCCCTGCACCCACATGGGAGACCAGGAAGAAGCACCTGGCTCCTGGCTTCAGATCGGCGCAGTTTGCCTGCCGTAGCAGCCATTTGGTGGTGAACCAACGGAAGGAAGACCTTTCTCTCTGTCTCTCTCTCTCTCTCACTGTCTAACTCTGCCTGTCAAAAAAAAAAAAAGAATTTCTAATAACCCTTGAGTTAAGGGACATGAAGGAACATGGAGGCCATTGACACACGAGCGACACTGCAGGGAGAGTGATGTCAGCTGAAGCCAATGACCTGAACGTCCTTGTGAATGGGGACAAGAAGAGTGCTGGTATAGACCAATCTTTACACAAGTGGCTGGCGTTCTTCCCAGGGAGAAGAGCAGTAGGGAAGCAGCTCATGGGGATGTGGCCTCTAGAAAGTGTGTTTGTGTGCTTGTTCAATCTGTTTGAAGACAGGAACTTCCAGGTTGGTAGGAAGGCCTCTGTGTGGGCAAGAGTCGCTGTACAGATGAAGGAAGGGTCATAGCACAAGCAGTGCTGGGCTCCTGTAAGTTAGGAGGGGTAAACTCCAAGGCTTGGGGTGGGCCGGGGGAGGGCAGGGTGGCTCTCCACACTCGTGCTTTAGATACAGAGCACAGTTTTCGAATTTCCAGGTGTATTCTCACCTGTCCACCCCTCCAAGACTGAAGGGTGTGGGGACTGCCAAGGGCCACCTCCAGTGGCTTCCCTATCTCCTGCAAGGAACAAAAACTGCAGTGGGTTGCATCTGTCTAAAGTTATTTTCTTCATTTAATGCTTTTGGGATAGCTTTGATCATACAAAAGCCCTGCCTGGGGGAAAGGACATTTTCCTGGATGTGTAGAGGCCAGAACCTCGTGGTCAATGCCTGCCCACGGTCTATGAATCTAAAACTAATCTCAGAGAGCCTGAGGCTGGTCAGAGGAACCCAGTAAATGCCTCATTTTTTCCGTTTGCTTTGAACTCAATGCGTTGTCCACATGAGACTCTCCATGCACCTCCCACGTGCATTAATTTTTTGCCAACATTAGCAAAGAAAGAAATACTCAAACAAAATGCCAAGGACTTGGCAGGTCTATTTTTCAGAGATGAATTAGGAAGAAGGAATCCACTTAGAAATTGGGACATTGATATTGGATGGGAAAAGCAGCTCTTATTTCCCTTCAAAGGAGCACTTTTTTTTTTTGTTTAAATCAGTGTAAATCCAGGAGCCCATATCATGCTTTGGAAGACGTCCTTGAATTTCAGTGAGGACTCAGTTGTATTTGTTCTAAGCGAGGCTATGGCTGAGTCTATTCCATTTCTTAAACGTCTAAGAAACAGCAAGAGGATCTATTAAGCTAAAGGGCCCATGTTAATGCAACATTAGAGAGCTTGATTAGAGCCCAGCACCCAGGAAAATCATTTTCAGCTTCGCACATGCTACATTGCACATGTAATATGTTGTGTTTGATGTTATTTGTCATTTATTAAATGTGTATGCTAATATGAAGTGTTCTGCCTCTTGAGTATGTGATGTTAAAAAAGTTCAATCTCACTTCACACTCATACCCAAGAAACGCGATTTCCTGAGCCCCTTCTGGAGCCCAAGCTGAGGAGAAAGGGAGTATTCCTTAAAAGTCTATCTATTGAGTACCCGCTGTTCTCCTAGCATTAGACTATGAAATAGGAGTCAGACACAACACCTGCCTTCCAGAAGCGTATTGTTCAGTGGGAATAAAGAGACAAGCACAGAGCAAATACAATATTCTAAATGCATTAATACAGTCTTCTGAATGCTTCCAGGAATGCAAGAGGGAAGAGATTTTGATCCTAGGGAGCAGTTGGAGACTTGTAGGGTAGGAGAAGCTAATCTGGACATAGAGGTCATGATTCTGGCTTAACTAGAAACAGAAAAAATATGAGGAGCACTTAATAGTGTTTAAAAGCATCTGACAATCAAAGGGACTTTCTCATGGTCATGTTGTCACTCGAGATGTCAACTTAATACATGCTAGAACCCAGTAGTCACCATCCACTGGAGAAATGTTCCAAGACCTACAGGAGATGCTTGAAGCTACAGTTATGTCTAAACTCTGTATCATGACTTTTCCTTACAAACACATGTGTGATGAAGTTTAATTTATAAATTAGGCACAATAAGGGCATAACAATAAAACGGAAGAGTTACAACTGGATACCGTGATCAAATTATGCAAAGGTGGGCTCTGTCTCAAAGTGTCTCATGGTACTGTACTCACCTTTCTTGTGATGATGTGAGACAACACTGTGAAGGGCAGTGCACGGTTTAAGGCACCGTGATGTCCCAGGGTACTTGAGCACAGGCATTCTGATAACCTAGACAACTCCTAAGGAAGCAAAGTTCTGAGAATTGGGAATGTTGAGAGCATGGATACTCTGGAAAAAGGGATAATTCACGTACCAGGTGGGACAGGGTGGAAAGACATGAGATTTTACCACGCCATTCAGAAATGCATGATTTAAAACTTATGAATTGTTTATATCAGGAAGTTTCCATGAAATATTTTCAGATGATGGTTGACCACTGTAACTAAAACTGAAGAACAAAACCAGAAAGATAAGGGGGAGCAATTGTGTTAGGGTGAGGGGCTCTAACTGCATTGCACGAAGAATAAAAAGTGAAATGTGTTCCGTAACTCCATCATTTGGAGAATGCTATTAAAATACTGAGAAAGAAGGGAGTGTAAAGATTCATGAAGAGATTTTTCTTCTTAAGTAGTTGTTATCCCAGAGCAAGTCCATTTCACCTGTGCCCCCGGCACATCTCTACCAGAGAGTACAGAGACAAGTCTGGGGCCAGCTGTCATCCGACTGAATGAAGTCTAAAAGCGTAGTAGTCAGCAAAAAATAAAGTTACTTTTTGATCATGTCACAAGTTGGGCTTGTGTTGTACACCAGCTTGAACCAATGTGAAATTTTTATTGACATCTAAAAATGTGGCATAGTGTCTATGGTGCAATTTAATTGTTTTCATATACTGTGTATTATTCATCTCAATAGGGTTTTTCCATGACTTATAAGCAAGATTTCTATAAATATATTTGGAAATGTAGATCTTCACGTGATGACTTCCAATGTTTTGTTGACCCCTCTTTAAACTATATAATGCCTCTTGTTAATTTTTTCTATTAGCGTGCTTTAATTTTCACATTTATCTATAAACTTTTTCCATCTATTTTTGCAAGTTATCTTTACATTTGATGCATATATTTTCTTCCAGCATAGCTATTAGCTTAAGATGTTTCTTGACTTTATATATTTTTAAAATGTTGGTAATTTAGAATTTATATAACTTTTCAATTTTGTAAATAATTGTTGAAATAAATTCTGTTGCTCTATTTGACATTCTTCCAATTTTACTTGTGTGTGTGTTTCAGCATTTAGTATCTTTTAAACTTATTTTGGGAATCTTTCAACTTAAATATCTGACGCAGAGCACCAGTTCTCCCCTTTTCTTGAATATTTCTTGCCATTTTCACTAATTTCAAGCATCAGTATGTCTCATGATACACAATATACACACATGTTCATTACTGAAATTCCCAGTCTATTTCATCCATCTATTCCGTATATTCTCAAGCAATATTCCACTATTTTTTAAAAATATTTATTTATTTATTTATTTATTTGAAGGACAGAGAGAGACGGAGGTGGACAAAGAGAGAGAATGATTTTCTATCTATCTGCTTGTTCACTCCTCAAATAACCCGAACAGCCAGGGCTGGGCCAGGCGTAGTCAGGAGCCATGACTTCCAACCAGGTCACCCATGTGGATAGCAAGAACCAACGGGCTGGGCCACCACCTGCTGCCTCCCATGTGCAGTAGCAGGAAGCTGGATTGAAAGCGTGCAGTAGCAAAACTTGAACAGAGCCCTCGGGTGTGGGATACAGATGTCCTAATTGGTGGCTTAACCTGATGTACCACAATCCCTGCCCCACTTCTTCAAGGATTAGAGCTCCATAAATTTGATAACAAATGGTACAAATTTATTCTTTTCATCATTTTGCTCAAAATTTCATGGCTAACCTGAGCAGTTATCTTCCTTAGAATTTTAGGATCTGCTGATTTCTATTATAATCTTACTGTAAATTTTAGTAGGGTTACATTAAATTTCTTCTCATTCATGAACATTAAATAATCCTCCGCTTATATTCAGGTCAAATTCTTAAGTGCTAAATTTCTCCAAAAGCATCATGAAATGTATTTATGACTAGTTAAATATTTTGTAGGAGTTTGATGTTGCTGCTACTATTTTGAACAAAATGAAATTGTGGTTGGGTTACTGCTTGTGTAGGAAAGCTTCTGACTTTGGCATAATGATCTTGTATCCAGACACTCTGCTGAAACCTCATATTAATATTAATGGGCTGATAATTAATTATCTTAACTATTAATAGATTCTCTCAGATTATTTGAAATAGTTAATCACTTCATCTTCAAGTAAATACAGTTTTATTTCTTTCCACCTTTAGTTCTCCCTTTTTCTGTTTTGCTAATTGGCTAATATATCCAGTAAAATGTTGAATACTAGCAAGAATTTTTATGTTTGTGAACTTTAACAACAATGCCTGTGTAACCAATATTTTGATTATTTGCTGTACTTTTTTTTCTGACACTCGCTTTTATTCTGAGTTTATTATTTCTATCATGATACAGATAGTGGTAGATTTTTAAAAATGTTTTGGACAGATATTAGGATAAATAAATGATTTCATTTTATTTTTCTATGCCACTAATGTAGTAAATTATATTAATACACCTTATTGTGTAGAAATATTATACTCAAATTAACATCTCCAGTCTTGAATTTTGCCTTGGACTTCACATTGTTTTATAAACAATTGCTTCTTAACAACTCCACTGGTACGAACAATAGACTTCTTAAATTGAACATAGCCAAAAACCAAACTTTTTTTTTATCAAAACTTCTTTCTCCCTCAGTGACTTTAATTCTTAGTAAATGGAAACTCCATCTACCTCATTGCTTAGGGTACAATGGAGGTGTTGTCCTTGATCCAAATGCTTGAAACAGTTGAGGTAGGGTCAGATTCAAGCCGGGGGCCAGGAGCTTAATCCAGATCTGCCCCCTGGGACTGGGACTCAAACCCAAGCACTCCCATGTGGGGTGGGGCATCTCCAGCAACATCTTAACTACTGCACCAAATGCATCCCCCTAAAGGACACAATAATCCAGGCTCCTTCCTGACAAATACTAGCAAGTAAGAGTAAGCTAAATCCAAATAGAGAAGAACACAATAAAAAAGGAAATGGAATGGCAAATAATGAGAGGGAAAAAGCAGAAAAAACTGGAATGAAAACAAAAGCTGGCTCTTTCAAGAAACTAATAGAATTTAGAAACCTCCAACCATGTTGACCAAGAAAGAAAAAAGACATAAATGACCAAACTGGGGAAAAAAGAAAACACCATTAGAGATCCCAAAATAAAGCTAAATGGCTCTATTATTAAATAAAATAAACTTCAGAATAAAAAATACTACCAGAGATAAAGAAAGATAAGACCAAATATATATATGCACACAATATCAGACTTTTAAAATACATAAAACAACACTTGAAAGAAACAGACAGGTGGGTAGGTAACACTGTTACACAGAACTTGGTAGAACAAGTGGGCAGAAAATCAGTAGGGACACAGGAGACGTGAACAACACTGCTGATCAACTTGACTGAACTGACATCTATAGATCTTCCACACGGAAAAGCAGAAAGCACATACTATTCAAATATTCAGAGAATCATCTCCTATTAGATCCTATTTTGGTCCGTAAGAGAGTTCTGGATAAATTCACCAAGATTGGAGTCAAACAGAGTAGATTCTCTAAGTTTTACAGAATTAGAGATAAGGAATAATAAAATATCTGGAGAATCACCACAGGTTATTTAGAAAAGTTGGACCTTTGGGTCGAACAAGTCACAAGAAAAAAAACCAGAAATTTTTTAACTAAATAAAAATAAAATTTAAAAATATCAAAATGTATGTGATACAGCTATAACCATGCTATGATTAAAAAATTATATCTTTTTAACTGCATGATCTGGAAAGAGCAAAGTTTCCAAATTATTGCTCTAAACTTCTGTCTTAAATATTTATAAAAAGAATATGATCTCGAGACCTATTGTGGAACATTGTGTTTGTAGATAATGACACTGTACTATATACTTGAATTTTTTTGAGGTAGCTGTCACTTACCTATTCTTACAGCAATAAAAAAGGAGGGGCTGGTGCTGTGTAGGCCTCCACCTCTGGCACCGGCATCCCATATCGGGGCCGGTTCTAGTCCCGGCTACTCCTCTGATCCAGCTCCCCGTTAATGGCCTAGGAAAGCAGTAGAAGATGGCCCAAGTGCTTGGGCATCTGAACCCATGTGAGAGACCCAGAGGAAGCTCCTGGCTCCTGGCTTCGGATCAGCACAGCTCTGGTCATTATGGCCATTTTTGGGGGTGGACCAGCAGATGGAAGACCTCTCTCTCTCTCTCTGTGGCTCTGCCTCTCAAATAAATTTAAAAACTAAATAAATAAGGAAAATTAAAGTCAAAGTAAACCAACAATGGGAATCTACAGACAGCAGCAGTTAAAACTCAATAGTAAATAGATAAATAATAAAGAAAAATTATATCAAAAGGCTTTTTTAAAAATTGGTAAAATTGATAAAGCTCTAGGTTTATCGATGAGAACACAAATATTAACAATTACATGAATGAAAGGGAGGAAGTCACATTAAACCTTACAGGTTTGCAAAGGATAGTGAGAGAATATTATCACAACTGTTGAAGGATAGATTACTAAAACTGACTAAGGGAGAAATGGAAGATCTGAATAGCTCTACTGCTGGATGTCTACTAATGATATTGAATTCATCAATGAAAACACCTTCCCACACAAGAAATTGCAGGCCCAGAGGGCATCTCTGGTGAAGTCTATTAAACATTTAAGATGAATGCTAATGCTATACAAATTGGCAGGGTGGGAAGAGTTGATTCATTTGTATGAGGTCAACATTACACTTGTACTGAAACACAACCTAAACATTACCAGGAAAAAACACAAACTGCACACTGGCATTCCTCGGGAACACGGATTTAAAAATCCTTGGCAAATATTAGCAAATTGAACTCAGGACTATGTTAAAATTAGGATGCTCTGGGTTTATCAGGTTGTGAAGAAAGGTTGAAGACAGGCCCTGCCTGCTGTCCCACGGGGACCACTCCACTGCACAGGCTCCCCTCTCTCTGGACACTGCTCATGCTCTGGTCAGGGAGCTCCCCTGCCCTCCCACTGACCACTGACTGGGATCTGTGGCTGCCAGGCTCTCCTGGAACACACAGCCACCAGCTGTTCACTCTGTCTTTAGACAACGCTGGAGTTTGGTCAGTGCTCCCTCACCTGGGAATAATGGGCCTTGCTCAGAAAGCAGTAACTTAGGTTCTGTGTGTCCTGCAGTCAAGGAGCCCTGGTGTCCCACCTGCTCCAACCACTCCACAGCTCTCCCCTTCCCCTCCCCCTCCCCCTGCCCCTCCCCCTCCCCCTCCCCCTCCCCCTTCCCCTTCCCCTTCCCCTTCCCCTTTTATTTCTCCTCCTCAAAACCTGCTCCAAGCAGAGAATCAGGGAATTCAAAACAGTGGCAAACCAAACAGCACAAAACAAAAGAATCACCCAGGATCCTAACTAGCCAGAGGTAGCCAGAGATCCTATTTTTATGTGGTAATATTAGCATACAAAAGGCTTAATTCTTATGCAAATTTATGTTATTTTTCTGACTTTGGTGTTATGTTTGGAAAGAACATTCTGACCCTCAAAAGATAATTAACTAATTTGTTTTCCCTAATATTTAAGCAATGTCCCAAGAATCATATAACTATTTCATAAATAACACTATCTCTGTCATATAATAAACAGTTTCATAGATTTAAGCCTTTTAATGATCTTATCCTTTTCCAGTGACCTATTTTGTGTCGTTCAGTTTGAAACAATGTGATTTCGTAACTTGTTCTGTTATCTGGTAGTGCAAAAGTTTCTTGAATAGCTTTTCCTTTTCAATCTGCTTTTGATCATGTCACATTCATATTTCTAGATGAAAGGTACACAATCTTTAAAAAGTATATTTATTTGAGAAGCAGTGTGACAGGGGTGAGGGAGATATAGAGAGAAAGAGATCTTCCATCCACTAGTTCATACCCCCAATGGCTACAATGGCTGGGGCTGTGCCAGGCCACAGCCAGGAGCCTGGGACTCCATCCAGGTCTCCCAGGTAGGTGACAAGGACCCAAGAACTTGGGCCATCCTCTGCTCATGTCCCAGGCATATTAACAGGGAGCTGGATGGGAAGTGGACCAACAAGGACTCAAACTGAGACTCTGATTGGGATGCTGGTGTTGCCAATGGCTACTTAATGACTGTGCTACAAAGCGGGCCTCTCAAAATATGTTTTCAATTTCCCCAAAAATACCTTTGGAAGGAGATTTGGATTGCAATACATTCATAGATAGCCTTACAGAAGACACGGCATTTCCCAATTCTATATTCCTATTAGTCTCAGTAGGACATTGCTTTGTTTCATTGCCCTAGAGAGATACTCCATAGTTTGAAAAGTTGTTGCTGCTCAATATTTTTATTTAATATCTGTGTCTGTGTCAAATATGGTGAATGGCAATTAAAGTCCCATCACAGGCCCCCTTATGAGGCACAGTCACTCCCAGCCAATGGAGGAAAATTCTTCCCCATGGAATTCCTGCACACAGGAATCGTCTTCTACCCTCTGGAATGCTGTAGTGACTTCTTCAGCACTGCAAAATTGACCTCTATTTTGTTATCTGCTGACTCTTGTTGCACCGAAAGCTGCAGTCACCTTCCCTTATTAAACGGATGGTGAAAAGCAGCTACCGCTACCTGGGAGGCCGTTTTGATGCTCCTGAAACAGCTGCAAACTTTGCATAGGTTTTCTTGGCATCAATCTTAGGTGCAATGAACTATGATCAGCTAGATGAGAAAATTGAGATCCAAAGGGTTTATGGCACTGCTACAAAGTAATTTGAACCAAGAGCCCAGACGCACAAAACTTTCGCCCCCTTCAAAGTCAAGAATCCCAGGCCCCAGGTGGGTTTCTCCTGCACCATCAGTCTGCAGCCCTGCTGGAGACAGACCTGCCGCAGGGGGCGCGCCCTCCAATACTTTCTCAGCACTTCCCCCTCCTCTGCCTCCAAAGAATCTGAGTTCTTCCTTGGCAGGCCGAGGAGAAGCCTCCACAGCTACAGATGATAACCTACAGTGCGGTCTCCCTTGAGTCCCCCAGGAGCCTCTGCACCTGCTGCTGCATTGGTAATCCTCAGAGGATGACCAGTTCTCGTAGAGCTATCTTGGGTCTCCTGTATACATTCAGAGTTGGGACTCTGTGAATCCATGATACCGCCCTACCTTTCATGAGGACGTTGCCTATTGTCCAGCGTTTATTACACCTGCTATGTACTTTTCTTGCCTGATTGCATTGGCTGTAGCCCCCAAATGACTTCAAACAATAATGCTGACAGCTGCCATTCATCACTATCGTAGGCTTCAGAGACATGCTTTTCATAATTTATAATGACATGGTGATGATGAATGGGGAATATATATTTTAAACTTTAAAAATTATCTTCCTAATCTAATTCTTTTAACATAAATGATTTTCAACTTTTGTCAGATGCTTCTTGTTAATTAAAGAAATGTTGCTTTTGCTTTATCTATTGATGTGATTTAATATCTTTCTCTAAGTTTTAAATAGCTTTTATTACTGCATATTATACTTTTTCTAATGATCAGTTATATCTCCTACTGTATTTGATTTATATATTAAACTTTTCAAAATTTATACATGTAAAGAGAACAGATCTCATGTGTGTGTTTTTTGTTTTTAAGATTTAGTTATTATTTGAAAGGCAGAATTACAGAGAGGGAGAGAGAGAGAGAGAGATTTTCCATTCACTGGTTCACTCCCCAAATGGCCACAATGGCTGGAGCTGGGCTGAGCTGAAGCCAGGAATCAGGAGCTTTTTCCAGGGTCTCCCACTTGGATGTAGAGGCCCAAGGACTTGGGCCATCCTCTACCGCATTCCCAGGCAGAGAGCCAGATCAGAAGTAGAGCAACCAGGACTTGAACCAGTGCCCATATAGGATGCTGGTACTGCAGGCGGCAGCTTTACCTGCTATGCCACAACACTGGCCCCAGATTTCATGTATTTCTTTTTTTTAATTTTTTTAAAAAATTTTTTGACAGGCAGAGTGGACAGTGAGAGAGAGAGAGAGAGAGAGAGAGAGAGAGAGAGAGAAAGGTCTACCTTTTTCCGTTCGTTCACCCCCCAATGGCCACTGCGGCCGGTGCACCGCGCTGATCCGAAGCCAGGAGCCAGGTGCTTCTCCTGGTCTCCCACACTGGTGCAGGGCCTAGGGACTTAGGCCATCCTCCACTGCCCTCACGGGCCACAGCAGAGAGCTGGAAGAGGAGCAACCAGGACAGAACCGGCGCCCCGATCAGGACTAGAACCTGGTGTGCCAGCGCCACAGGCCGCGGCGCCGGCTCATGTATTTCATACACACAATTTAAACATTTGATACTTCCTGCCACCTCTTGCTCCTTCACTCCTTTTTTTGACAGGCAGAGTGGATAGTGAGAGAGAGAGAGACAGAGAGAAAGGTCTTCCTATGTCATTGGTTCACCCTCCAATGGCCGCCATGGCCAGTGCGCTGCGGCCGGTGCACCGCGCTGATCTGGAGGCAGGAGCCAGCTGCTTCTCTTGGTCTCCTATGGGGTGCAGGGCCCAAGCACTTGGGCCATCCTCCACTGCCCCCGCCCCCGGCCATAGCAGAGAGCTGGCCTGGAAGAGGGGCAACCGGGACAGAATCCGGAGCCCCGACCGGGACTAGAACCCGGTGTGCCAGCACCACAAGGCAGAGGATTAGCCGGTTGAGCCACGGTGCCGGCCTCTTTCTTCTTTTAATTTTTGCAATAACATTGTTTAAGTTTATAGTTACAGGCTTACTCCTCCGCTAAATAAAGTATTGAACAAGTAGAAACATGGAATGGGATACTTATGCAACACTTCTGCTTCTGCTTCGGTAGAGACAGGTAGACCTTCATTCTTTTTTTCTTTGCACTCATCCTTCTATAATAACCTGCATGCCATTTTTCAGGAAGCAACTGTGGTCCTTTTTTCTGGTATTTGGCAACTAACTGAGGTTTAATAAGGGGGCTGGCTTTTGGTACAGCCAGAACACAGAGGAAATACCAGGCTTGGTGTTTCGTCTCTCACCTTGTGATGTGCTCGGATACTAATATCCTAGACCATCTCCTTTCCCACATAGCTTTCAAACTGTGTCCCTTAAACCGTAACAATGTGACACGGTTTCTCTTTTGGACTAAGAGTTGTACAAACCTCAGTGCTACTCTTCCTGTGCATTTTTCTTTCTTTCTTTTTTCTTTTTATTTATTTATTTACTTATTTGTTTGCATGCCCACTGGTTTGGTTTGGTTTTCCTTTCCTCCAAACACAGCATGGCAACCCAGCACACTTAATAATGTTGATAATAAACTGCATGTTTGAGTTCTTATCAGAAAACGGTCGCTCTGCTGAGCACTATGTATTTGTTACATGTATTCTTTTTAAAATTTTTAAACTTTAACTTTCAATTAGTTTGTAACAGATTCAGTGTGCACTGTAGATACAATTCTAAAAACATAATGATATCCCTTCCCTCCCTCCCTCCTCCTTCCTTCTCCCTTTCTTTTCTTTTCTTTTAGTTTTTGAGATAACATATTTTAAATTTACATTATAGCAAAAAGGCTTAATACTTCCCCAAATAAGAAGTTTGACAAGTAAAAAGACCCTTGTTTAGTAGGAATATAAACAATGGCTGTAAAACAACAATTGAATGCAAAAATGACCACTTCACTCATATAGAGTAAATGTTAAAGTAATCACAGATCATTAAAACCACACTAGCATACTATTCTTAACCATTGGTTTCATAAAGGTATAAAGCAAAGTTTTACAAAGCTGTATTTGCAGCAATCTTGATACAGACATTTCTTTCACCTTCTTCTCTTTCTCCTTTTTCTCCTCCTCCTCCCCCACTCTCCCCCTTCCCCCTTCCTCTCCTCCTTCTCCTTTCTTCTTCTTCTTACTCTTTTGTTTCTTAAACGTTGGCTCCCACATATAAGCGAGAACATATGGTATTTGTCTTTCTAGGTCTCACTTATTTCACTCAACATCATGTCCTCCAGTTGAATCAATTTTGCTGCAAATGGTAGAATTTCATTCATTTTTTACAGCTGAATAATGGTTTGTCGTGTCTATATACCACATTTTCTTTACCTCCTCATCATTTAATGGACACCTTGGTTGGTTCAAATTTTGACTATTGTGAACAGTGCTGCTAGGAACATGGAGGTGCAAGTGTCTCTGATACATTGTGTTCAAGTCTTTTGGGTATATAGCCAGTAGTGGGATCATAAGGCAAATCTATTTCTAGTTTTTAAAGAAACCTCCACATTATTTTCCACAGTGGTGATACTAATTTACATTCCCTCCAGTGGTGTATAAATCTCCCCCTTTGTCCACATCCTGGCCAGAATTTGTTATTCTCTGTGTTTTTGGGGTGAGGTGGCATCTCATTGTGGTTTTGATTTGCATTTCCCTGATGGCTACTGATGTTAAGAATTTTTTTTTTTCATATATTTGTTGGCCATTTGTATTTCTTCTTTTGAGAATTGCCTATTAAAGTCCTTTGCCCATTTCTTGGTTGGATTGGTTGTGGTTTTTGTTGTTGCTGAGTTTTTTAAGTTGCTGATATATTTGGAATATTGATGGTTTGTCAGATAGGTGGCTTGTTAATATCTTTTCCCATTTTACTGAATGTCTCTTCACTCTGTTGATCATTTCCTTTGCTGTGCAAAAGCTTCTGAGTTTGACATAGTCCCATTTGTTTAGTTTTGCTTTTGTTGCCTGTGCTGTGGGAGTCTTGTCCAAGAAGTTCTACCCTACAAAAATGTCTTGGAGTGTTTCCCTTATGATTTCTTTTAGTAACTTCAAGGCCTCAGGTCTTAAATTTAGGTATTTGATCCATTTTGAGTTGATTTTTGTATGTGGTGAGATATGGATCTAATTTTAGTCTTCAGCGTATATACATCCAGTTTTACCAGCACCGTTTGTTGAAGAGATTATCCTTATTCTATTGTATGGTCTGATTATGTCAAAAATCAATTGGCTGAATGTATATAGGTTAATTTCTGGCTTTCTATTCTGTTCCATTGGTCTATGTGTCATTTTTATGTCCGCACCATGCTGTCTTAGTTTCTACAGCTTTGTACTATGCTTTGAAGTCAGGTATTGTGATGCCTGCAGCTTAATTTTTCTTGTTGAGGATCACTTTGGCTATTCTGGGTCTTTTGTGATTCCATATGAATTTTAGAATTGTTTCTTCTAACTCTATGAAGAATGTCATTGGTATCAGGATAGGGATTGCATTGGATCTGTAGATTGCTTTAGGTAGTACAGACATTTTAATGATATTGAGTCTTCCAATCCATGAGCAAGGAATATCTTTTCATTTTGTTGTGTCCTTGATGATTTATTTCATTAATATTTGATAATTTTCATGGCAGAGATCCTTCACTTCTTTCATTAAATTATTCCTAACTATTTGTGTTTTTTTTGATGGCTTTTGTGAATGGTATTTCTTTCTTGATTGCTCTTTCTGTGTGTTCATCATTGGACTGTTTTTTTGTACATTTATTTTTTAACCTGCAACTTTACCGAACTGGTTTATCAATTCGAACAGCTTTTCGGTGGAGTGTTTAGATTTTTCCATGTACAACATCATGTCCTCTGCAAACGTGGATAATTTGACTTCATCTTTCTCAGTTTTGATGCCCTGTGTTTCTTTCTCCTCAATAATTGCTCCTGCTAAAACTTCTAGTACTATATTAAATAAGAGTGGCAAAAAGTGGACATCTTTGTCTAGTTCCAGATCTGAGGGCAAATGCTTTCAACTTTTTCCCATTCAGTTTGATATTGGCTGTTGATATGTCATATATAGCCTTTATAATTTTGAGGAATGTTCCTTATATACCAAATTTGTGGCACGTTTTTATCATGAAGGTTGTTGAATCTTATCAAATACTTTCTCCTCATCTACGGAGATGACCACATGGTTTTCATTCTTCATTCTATTGATGTGATTTATGACGTTTATTGATATATGAATGTTGGACCACCCTTGCATTTCTGAGATAAATCACACTTGATCATGATGTTTGGTCTTTTTGATGTGGTTTTGGATTCGATTTGCTGGTATTTTGTTGAGAATCTCTGCATTCTATGTTCAGTAAGGATATAGGTCTGTAGTTTTCTTTTGGGGTGGTGGCTCTGGTTTTGGTGTCAAATACTGGCCTCATTAAAAGAGTTTGGCAGAGTTCCAGCCTGTTCAATAATTTAGAATAGTTTGCAGAATGTAGGAGTTACTTTCTCTTTGAATGTTTTGCAGAATTCAGTAGTAAATCCATCAGGTTTCCTTGATGGAAGACTCTTGATTACTTCTTCAATTGCATTGCTTGTCATGGGTCTGTTAAGCCTGGGTATACCTCCTTTGAGTTAACCTTGGTAGGTTATGTGAATCTGGAAATTTATCCATTTCTTCCAGGATTTCTGGTTTATTAGCACACAGTTATTAATAGCAGTTTCTTATGATCCTTTGTATTTCAGTGGTGTTGGTTGTAATGTATCCCTTTTCATCTCTCATTTTATTTATTTGAGGTTTTTCTCTTTTTTGTTAGTCTGGCTAGAGGTTTATCTAGCTTCTCTATCTTTTAAAAAAGCCAACTTTTTGTTCAGTTGATCCTTTTTTGTTTGTTTCAACTTCATTTATTTCTGCTCTGATCATTACTATTTATCACCTCCAGCTGGTTTTGGGTCTGGATTGTTCTTATTTTTCTAAGTCTTCAAGATGCATGATTAGATCGTTAATTTGAGACATTCTCTTTTTTTTCTAAAGCTATAAACTTCCTTCTTAGTATCCTTTTGCTGTATCCCACAGGTTTTGATATGTTATGTTTTTCATTTTTCATTTATTTCAAGAAAGTTTTTAATTTCCTTTTTAATTTTTTTCAATGACCCATTGATCATTCAGTAGCATGTTGTTTAATTTCCAGGTATTTATTTGTTTATTTTTAAGATTTATTTATTTATTTGAAAGGCAGAGTTGCAGAAAGAGAGAGAGAGGTCTTCCATCCTCTGGTTCACTCTCCAAATGGCTGCAATAGCTGGAGCTGGGTCAATCGAAGCCAGGAGCCAAGAGCTTCTTCCAGGTCTCCCATGCTGGTGCAGGGGCCCAAGGACTTGGGCCATCCTCCATTGCTTTCCCAGGCCATAGCAGAGAGCTGGATCAGAAGTGGAGCAGCCAGGACTTGAACTGGCGCCCATATGGGATGCCGACACTGCAGGTGGCGGCTTGACCTGCTATGCCACAGCGTGGCCCTTCCCCCCTTCCAGGTATTTGTGAGTGTTCTCTTGTTCCTTTCTTTGTCGATTTCTAGTTTTATTCCTTTATGGTTGGGGAAAATGCATGGTATGATTCCCATCTTTTGAAATTTCTTGGACTTGATTTGTGGCCTTTCATGTGGTCTATCCTAGAAAATGTTCTATGTGCTGATGAGATGAATGTGTATTCTGTAGCTGTTGGGTGAAATGTCCTGTAGATGTCTGTTAGGCCCATTTGCTCGATAGTGTGTTTCAGCTCCAATGTGTCTATTGATTTTCTGTCTGGATGACCTGTCCATTGACAAGAGTAGCATGTTGAACTCACCCACTTTAACTGTGTTGGAGTCTATGTCTCCCTTTAGATCTAATACTATGTTCTGTGTATATCTATGTGGACTTGTGTTGGCTGCATATATGATTGTTATACCTTCCTGCTGAATAGAATCTTGTATCAGAATATAATGTCCTTCTTTATCTTTTTTCACATCTTCTGATTTAAAGTCTGTTTTATCTGCTATCAGGATGGCCACGCCTGCTCATGTTTGATTGCCATTTCTCCAGCACTTCATGTTCAGTCTGTGTGCATCTTCTGTTTTTGAAGTGAGTTTCTTACAGGCAGCATATAATGGGATCCTGGTTTTTTAATCCATTTATCCAACCTAAGTCTTTTGGTTGGAGAATTTAATCCATTTACATTCAAGGGTGGTATTGATAGATAAGAACTAAGACCTGTCATTGTGTTGTTGGGTAATGATTCTACTTGCTGTTATTGAATTAGGTGGTGACATGCGTTTCATGTTTACTTCTTTTTTTCTTTTTTTGACAGGCAGAGTGGACAGTGAGAGAGAGAGAGACAGAGAGAAAGGTCTTCCTTTGCCGTTGGTTCACCCTCCAATGGCCGCTACGGCCGGCGTGCTGTGGCCGGCGCACCACGCTGATCCGAAGCCAGGAGCCAGGTGGTTCTTCCTGGTCTCCCATGGGGTGCAGGGCCCAAGCACTTGGGCCATCCTCCACTGCACTCCCTGGCCACAGCAGAGAGCTGGCCTGGAAGAGGGGCAACCGGGACAGAATCCAGCGCCCCGACCAGGATTAGAACCTGGTGTGCCAGCGCTGCAGGTAGAGGATTAGCCTATTGAGCCATGGCGCCGGCCTTGTGTTTACTTCTAATGCAGGGCACCCTTCAGAATTTCTTGTCTGATGGTGGTGAATTCTTCCAGTTTTTGCTTATCAGGAGAATAATTTGTTTTTCCTGTATTTTTAAAGGACAGCTTTACTGGATATAATATTCTTGGTTAGAAGAGTTTTTCTTTTAAGACTTTGAATATACCATCCCACTATCTTCTGGCCTGTAGGGTTTCCGCTTAGAAGTCTAATGTTAATCTAATTGGTTTTCCTTTATATGTAACTTGATGCTTTTCTCTTACTATAGTTAGGATCCTTTCCTTGTCTTTAACTTTTTTTTTTTTTTTTTTTTGACAGGCAGAGTTCAGTGAGAGAGAGAGAGACAGAGAGAAAGGTCTTCCTTCCATTGGTTCACCCCCCAAATGGCTGCCATGGCCGGTGCACTGCACTGATCTGAAGCCAGGAGCCAGGTGCTTCCTCCTGGTCTCCCATGCGGGTGCAGGGTCCAAGCACTTGGGCCATCCTCCACTGCACTCCCAGGCCGCAGCAGAGAGCTGGACTGGAAGAGGGGCAACCGGGACAGAACCAGTGCCCCAACCGGGACTAGAACCTGAGGTGCTGGTGCCGCAGGTGGAGGATTAGCCTAGTGAGCCATGGCGCCGGCCATCCTTGTCTTTAACTTTTGATAATTTGATGACAATATGCCTTGGAGAAAACATTTATTGGTTGACTCTGCTTGGAGTTCTTTGAACTTCTTGTATCTGGGTATCTATGTCTCTTCTAAGACCTGGAAAATTTTCAACTATTACTTTGTTTAGTAGGTTCTAGAAGCCTTTTTCCTTTTCTTCTCCTTCAGGAATACCTATAATATGAATATTTGATCATTTGATGGTATCCCATACTTCATGTAGACTTTCCTCATTATTTTTAATTCTTTTCTCTTTATTTTTGAATAGTTGAGTTATTTCAAAATTCTTATCCTTGAGTTCAGAAATTCTTTCTTCCTCTTGTTCTATTCTGCTGTTGAAGTTCTCAATCACGTTTCTTATTTTACTGATGGAAGATTTCATCTCCAAAATTTCTCTTTGTTTCTTTTTAATCAGTTCCATCTCCTTGGTAATATTTTCATTCTTGTCACTCATTGATTTCCTCGTGTCTTCAATCTGTCTATTTGTATTCTCTTGCGTCTCATTGAGCTTCCTCACAATCACTTTTTAAAAACTCTCTCTGTGTCATTTCATAGATTCCCTTCAGTTCAGGATCTATTCTGGAGGATCCTTGTGTTCCTTGGGAGGCGTCACGCCACCTTGCTTCTTCACATCTCCTGTGTTCCTATGTTGACGTCTGCCCATCTGCTGCACTTACCCCTTCTTCTTTAGGGAGTGGGATTTATTGGAAAAGCATTTATGGTTTAGCTGGAGTGCAGGGTATCACTTGCCTGTGACTGCAACTGGGGTTCTACGTGAGCCTGGAAGTAGAATCTCTCAGTGAGGTCTTCTGTCTTAATCAGTGTCAGCTGTGTGCGTAAGTGACTGCTGCAGTTCATAGGGATAGAGGTGTGGCTTGGAGATGAATAAGGGTCTCCTTGGGTGTGTGTCTTTGGCCACAGACAGTTTGCTGTCACTCTCCCTGGCGAATGTGATAGCCAGAACCTCATTTTTGGTGCTGAGGGAGGTGAGGGTGGCTGCCCGCTTGTCACCCTGGCCGTCCGGAGTGATGTCGGGGCTTGTGGCTCCAGCACTGTGTGATGTAGATGGACCTTTCCTCGGGTCCTATTGGAGGGTCCAATTGGTGCTGTGGTTTAGAGCACTGACAGCCCTCATCCTAGGGCCAGGGCATGGGAACTGAACCCTGTTCCAGTCCTACAAGGTATACAGATTTTACTGCAGAGGGTATTACGAGTCTAGAGAGGTAGAATGCACACAGATTCTTCCCTGTGTCCACCAGGTAGATTCCAGTGGCACCGACACATTTAGCATGAATTGTTGCAGGGTATAGTGGGGTCATTACCCATATCTCCCAGGGCGAGAGTGGATTTTTTTATGGGCTGGTTCAGGTGTTGACCTCCAGCAGCTTAGGCTCATGTAGAGTGAGACGAGCCCTAGGGGCTAATACCTCAAACTCCCACCGTTGCAGGATGCAAGGGCTCTGTCCCTTGCTCTGACTCTGAGTGCAGTGCTGGTAGAAGCAGAAGAGAGGGGCGCTGGGCAGCTTTTGTTTGTTGAGCGTGGCACTCTGTGTGGGTGGGGGAGGGCAGGAAAAGAAAACAACTCAGCTCCCCTGCTCCAAGCCTGGCAGGAGCTCGGACTCCAGGCAGCTCTCCAGGCTGAAGTGAAAGTTGGTGGGTGGCCGTGGAGGTCCTCAGCTAAAGCTGCCAGAGCAGGGCACAGGGCGCATGCTCCCTCCCTGGGCAGCTCACAGCCAGCGGCTGGCTTGGGCTGCACAGCTGACTGCAGCAGTGTCTCTGTCTTTTTCCTCTTGTCCCACTGACATAACCCAGAGCAGCGTAAGTCGGTGTGGCTGCACCCTGTACCTCCTGACTCCTGCCTTTGGCCTGGACCAGCCTTGGCCATTGCAGCCATTAGGGGAGTGAACCAGTGATTAGAAATATTCTCTCTCAATCTCTCTCTCTCTTTCCCTCTCTCTCTCTCTCTCTCTCTCTCTCTCTCTCTCGTGTGTATGTGTCTTCCTCTATCTCTCTGCCTTTCAAAAATAAATAAATAAGACTATAATTTATGTTCCTAAGTGAGAGAGCCTGCGGTTTTCTTTTTCACTTTCGTGGTATATAGCCTGGCTTTAATATCAATACTTTTCTCACTGTCCTAAATAAATTATGAAGCACTTAACAGGGGCCATTCGGCTTATTAAAGTTTTGAAATTATCGGCCCATGTTTCAACACTTAAAACACCAGAGTAAGCTCTCCTGCAGGTTTTTGTGTTTATCCTCTCTTTATCTGTTTGTTTTAACAATGAGTGTAAGGAGATCTATGAGTTCTTCCTAAAGTTCTCTTTGGTTGCATCGCACGGATTTGCAAGTGTAGTGAGCTCATCTTCATTTTCCAGATTTCCCCTAATTACAGATTATTGGACCCTTTTATCAGCTATTTCTCCTCCAAATTGGAAGATATAGGTAGAGCTTTGCTACGATACACAATATTTCATTTCCACATTCGTGCATTAATTTTCTTAGTGAGAGGTATGTATCATCAAACAGAATAATTTGTAGGAGAAATTCCTCAAAATTCATGACGTGCCCTGCACATTTAAACTCTGGCAGTCCTTTGATAACTGTATTAAATATTAAGAGACAGGGTTGGGGAGCTGTATGCAAATGCCCATGGTTTCCAAGGCTCTTCCTTGGCTTAGAATTGTGCCCGGTGTTGACTGAACCTCTCACTAGCTTGCCATTCAGTTCCCAGTCCAACCTGCACTTCCTCGGGGGAGAGCCTTACTACCCCCTTTCCCCCCAGGTCCAGTTTCTCCCAAGATGCTCCCTCTTGCATCCCGAACACCTTTAAAATTATCCTCACTCCTTTCTAGAGTACAAGCCCGATGAAGACCAGCCTTGCGCCTGCCTTGCCTGCCACATGTCCAGAGCACTGCCTGCCACGTGGTCATTACTGGGTTCTTGGTACACTTCTGGCCTCTGCTTCCCAGAGGAAAGGACCAGGCCACTGCTTGTGGGTGCCCACCCATGCAGTCTGGCTGCAGAGCTGATGCCCAGGAGAGATCCCGTGTCACGCTGCTCCATTTCCTATGTTTCAGTGACTCTGATCCAGATCTTTAAAAACTGACTTTCCCCTTCTTTATTTTTGAATAGAAGTCTCAGTGGCTGGAAGCGACCTCCCAAATGTTATTGGACCTCAGTCTCTAGATTAACTTGTTGATGCTAATGCAGGCACACAAACGGCTAATGTGCAAAACAGAATTCAAGGAAAATGGACTGGCCTTGTTTCCTGGACTTTTCCTTCAGTGCCACGCGGAGCCCTGGCAGAGCCCTCCCCACGTCTGCGTGTGCTCCCGTGTGATGCTCCAGCAGGATGCGGGTCTTTATTTTCTCCCTGGGTGTTTCTAGATATCCCTGCTGTAATTACTTCTCGGTCAAAGTTGTATTTGTCTGATAGTGAGACAGACAGAAAGACAGACAGTATGCTCACCTTTAAACCCAAGGAAATCCCTCTTTTCTCTCCAAAGGCCACAGACAGAGCCAGAAAACAGAATTCTTTGCAAAGGCCAAAGTATCAAAGACAGAAACTGCATCACAAAATTGTCTCTGGAAGCCATATCATCTTGCCCCCTGGAACTGCAAAGGCCAAGCAGACAATTGCTTACCTGGCAGGCAGAATTTCTGACACACCATCTTACCTCCAATCCTCTTCTCTGCACAGGTCAAACTCAGGCCTCACTATTTTGTCTAAGGCACTGAATTACAGCCCTGCGGACTCCTGTCGTACCATGCCCGTGTCAACTGCCGGGACACGAGGGAGCCAGCGCCGGCCTCCCACCTCGTCGCTTACCCTGGCCGCGTTCGTGGGTCTGCGAGCTGATATTTGCAGTATGTGAGGGGGAAGAGGCAGCAGGAAACACACAGTGCAGAGGCTGCGCAACACCGCAGCAGGGCTGCGTGTCTGCCTCCCGGGGGCAGGGGCCAGTGTGACATCCGGGAAATCGGTTGTGATTCCCTTGTGCTAGAAGTGGGATGGGAGTCCAGGGAGAACCAGAAAATGCCCTAAGTTGAAACACAGGGGTCTGATGATTCTGAACCCATGCATGGGAACTACCAAGGGGAATGTCTATTACTTGTGAGGGCAAAGCCTTCAAGTGGCAATAGCTGCTTCCCTGGGTAGTTGGGGCGTCCCTAAGGCCATACCTTCCCAGCCCCCTGGAGGCCTGGGGCCACCTAAAGGTGGGTCTGTCCTGGATGAAAGAGGATGAGATGCTCTCAGAGGTTCCTTCCGTCCCACTTGCTGCACGATGACTACATCCAAGGTGGTCCACACTGGCAGGTAAGACCCCAGCCATTTCTCTATCACTCACCCGGACAGCAGCTCCCCGTGCAGTTCTGTCGAGGATGTGTGGCCATGCATTGTAGCTGCTCTGCATCCTGCTTGTCCACATCCCTCGCAGAGGAGCCGTAACCACCGTGGGGACCCTCATGGTCTTCATAAGGACACATCTATGCTCAGCTCCAGGCGTAGATGACTCCGACTGACACAATCGGGATTCTTCATTGTCTTAACCGGAGCGATTATTTAAATGACTGGAACTGCACTTAGCTCAACCAGTCAGAGGTGGATGGGAGGGAAAAAAAACTTCCCCAGGAGCTCATGAGATGGAGCTACATCCATAGGAGGCAAGGCCCAGTCCCTGGACATCTGTTAACCAATAACTCAGGTAACTGACACACTCCCTCCCTTGGGCAAGACAGCTTGGGTTGGTTTCTCTGACTTGCACATCCCCTAACTGATAACCACGTCTCTGATTCCGTGGCTCCCACACAAAATCATAGCAACATTTCTTGGACAATTATTCCCAGGTTTGCCCGGGAGCCTTTGCTGGTCCATCAGAGAAACCCAAGCAGATAGGCCTTGGATGCGAGCTCTCCCTGCTGGCAGCAAGAACCATGCCTTGCACAAAGATTCCTCCTTCAGGCAGGAGGGAGCCAGGAGCTGGGAGGCCCAGCATCCTGGAAACCAACTTGCGCCCCTCCCACTGCCTCATCTGGCCACCAGCAACCCTGTCATTTCCCTGCCACTGGCTGGCTCAGACAAAGCTCTGGCTGCAGACACTGCAGACAGCTGCTCTGGCACGACGCAGGGACCCCGTGGAAGGAAGGCAGTCGGGTTTTCTCTTAAGCGACAGCCATCATTTTCGGCAGGCAGGGTAATTGCAGGTTTGCCCTTCTCCGGCGCAAGCTATCTGAAGGTAAAACAATGGTGAGCAGCGTGTGGCTGCCTTCGGGACGGAGGGCAGCATGGTGAGGGGGACCGGGGGACTCAGCCTCTTTCCATTTATTTCCATCAAACAGGGGCTTCCCAAAAGGCCAAGGTGCTCATCTGCCACCGGGTGGTTGGGATCCACCATGGCTTCCCCTAACCTCCTCTGTCCTCACGATTCCATCAGAGCACTTGGCCGTCACCTTCCTGGCCCTTGCTGCACCCTTCTTCTCCCACCACCTCAGCCAGAGAGGAAGCCTTGGGGCTGCTGCACCCCAACAAACATGGCTTCTCTTCCCCTCTTTCCTCTACACTCCTGAGCCCCCAGCAGGGGCTGCCCCATCCAACCCCTGTCCTACAGCGTTCCCCACCTCCTGCTCCACGCACTTCAGTATCAATTTCTCTATTTCCGCTGTGCCTGCCGCTACAGCTAAGAAGTCAGTCCCACGTGGGTGGTGCCCTGTCCTCCGCCCCTGCCACTCAAGAGACCATCATAAGTGGTAGCCTGCTGGGGGACTGTTATCTAAGGAAGGTGACTCTTGGAGGAGCTGGATGAAAAGAAATAACCAATCAGTCCTGACCAGGCAACCATGTCCAGGAAGAGACAAAATCCCCACTTCTGACCCTGAAGTATGTTTGCCACTCCAGCACCCCGACCCCTGACCCTTGACTCCTGGACCCTCGCCTTGACCTTGCACGTTGCTCCAGATGGCCACGACTTTGTCCAACAGGTCGCCTCTTCATCATTCACTTCAAGTTGCCTCCAAATTTCCAAGCCCAGAAAAATAAATGCTGCTGTGTTGGACTTTTCCTACAGAGCAGAAATAGCAAGAATTCCATGAAAGCGGCAACCTCGGGGAGGAGGTTTTGGTTCGCGTGTAGCAAATGGATGGGCTAATTTTTCTACCCGGGGCTGTGGAAAATGAGTTCCCCTGTAAACAAATCTCTGTTGTCACACGGAGCCTGAGTCGCTCCTCTCTGCCGCTCCATAACAGAGACCAGGGCAGCCTGGCGGACATCAGCCCTGGCTTCTGACTCACCCAAGATGACCGCAACGAGCGGAGCCCACCAGGGAGGCATCCCGCCCCCGCGGGGCCCCGCTCTGGGACTCCCAGCTCTGCCCACGGCCTGCCTGGTCTTTAGGCTGGAAGTCCTGGGCTTCTCCCTTCTTGACTCAGTCCTTACTCCAGCAGCAAGGCTGTGGCTCTTCCCCATTGCCCGCTCCCCGACATGTGTCTGTGGCTTCCTTGTTTGGGACTGGGAATACCAGTCCCTCGTGGCCCTTACGAAGCCCTCTGTTCCTTCTGGTGTTTCCCCACAAAGGCCTGGGTCGTGTTCTGGTGCCTGGCAGAGGGGATGGACATTGCTAGGTTTTAAGGGGGGAGCTGCCCCTCTCCCAGGCTGCACGCAGGGCCACCCACCCTTCTCTCTCTGGTCCCTTGGCCTCAGGCATCTGCCCTGAACTGACAAGAAGGATGTTTCCGTCCTGGAGCTGGTCTGCACCATGGCACTGCCATGCTTGCCCCTCCTCCATCAGTGTACCCTGGCCCTTCCCCTGGCTCAGCTGAGATGCGCGTGGGTATCTCAGACACCAGCTTGTGTGGCACTATCTCCCATGTGAGCCACAGGGGCCACTATCAGCCACCCAGAAAAGATCCATTTTGAAAATTCAAAAGGATTTGGGTGGGGCTCACCCCATACCCTAGTCGTGTGCAAAGAGCTTTCTGTGAAGGGGTGAGCCCTCGGCACGGCCCTTGGGATCACCTCTTAGGGCTACCAATGACTCATGGTAGCCCACCAGTGGGAGGCACCACAGAGGAGCCAGCTGGGGTCTGGAGACTTCACAGATTCTAAATCCTCTGTCCCGAGCATGGCTGTCTTTACTTAACCAGGCTTGTGCCATGGAGGAAATTGGGTCCATATGCCCCGATGCCTTTAACTCCCAAGCAGCCACATGCTGTTGTCTGGGTCGCTTTAATTGTCCGTGAAACCCCAGAGTGGTTTGTAACATGCTGGGCACCTCGATCAACGCCGATTCCATGGCTGCTGCAGGCCACGCCCTCTCCTGCCAGCCAGTCACCTCCCTGGGCATGTGGGCAGAGGGGGCTGGGCCACCGCGCATGGTTAGCATCACCAGACCACATGTGTGTCTTGCTGCCAACAGGTCCAGGATGGACAGGCCGACACGTGCTGCTCTTTCTCCTTCCAGACTGCGTGAAGAGCCTGGAGATGTGGGTCGCCCAGGCTGTGAGATCCAAGGCCAGCCCTCTATCCTTGCCAAGATTGGGCTCTGCCTCCTTCAGGCACGGCTGACACCTGCCTTGTCACAACGCCGTGTCCTCACCCTCGGCAGCCTTCGTTCCTTCTCTGCTCCACAGTGGGTGTACCGACAGCACCTGGATTATCTCAGGTGTGGAAGACAGGTATTACCCCGACTCCCACAGAGTGGGGGGACCCCGAGTTTCATGGAAATTCAGGACCCTCCAGCCTGTGAAGTCCCACAGCCACAGCTAGGCATGCACCTGCTGACATTCACACATTACCACTGTGTTTCCTCTGCAGGACCAAAGAGCCCAAGTCCCACCTTGGAGAGCAGTGCTCAGGTGGCACTGGTGACATCACCTCTGTTGTCTGATGTCTGTCATAAGTGCAGACCATGCTGTGGCCCAGGAGCTCTGTCCTCCTCACTTCTGGGAGGCGGGGAGATGTCCACCTGAAGATTGAATTCAATTCTAATGTTGGTTTAATGGAAATGGACATGTGGTTCAGAGCTGGGCCTGCAGGCCAGCCCTGGGGCCATAGGCAGGTGTTCTCAGCCAGTACGCTGGAAGCGGTTAGGGGTGTGGAGCTAGGCTCTCTATTGCAAGGGACACAGATGACACAAATGTAGTCCACTAGCTACAGAGACACGGAGGGAAGCTCAGACTTGTCAAACAAACAGACAAGGGAGAGAAGCATCGGATCTGACTTGATTTGGGGCTGAGATGAGCTTCCCGGCTCTTGGCAAGTCCCTCATTGTCACCACACGCCTGGAGTTGTTCCCTCTCTGAACGTCCTGGACCACATCTCACAGGAGAGGCCACCTGCGTGTGTCCCTGAAGCCTGGAGTGGACCTCATTTGTCCATCTGGGTGCCCATCATACGGAACTAATCTCTATGCCTAGGGGAGAACATAGGGAGGAAATTGATGCAACCTGCAGCCTGCGCTCCATCTGCAGGGTGGGGCCAGGCCAAGAGAGCGCATCCAATCCATGCAAACCACGTGCACCAGGAGAAGGAAGCAGGGTTCTCGGAGGGAAACGAAGATTCTGGCCGCTGAGTGAATGCAGGCCAGGCATCCCCAAACCCTAGGACCGACCAGAGGCCCAAGCAAACCCTCGTTCTTTCTGGAAGCAGGACTTGGCAAACCCTTCTCCAGTGGGCCAGAGAGTGACTATTTTAGGATTTTCAGGCCATAAGGTCTCTGTCGCCACTACTCAGCTCTGCCTGGTACTGCGAAATCAGTCAGACAATACGTAAACCCGCCAGGGTGGCTGTGTTCCAACTTTATTTAGGGATAGACGCTGAGATTTGCATTTCATAGAATTTCCACGTGTTACCAAATAGTCCCCTTCTTTTGAGGTTTTCAGTTATTTAAAACTTGGAAAAGTTGTTCTTAGCTGGCAGGCCACAGAAAAACAGGTGGCAGGCAGAGGGATTTGGCGGGGGTGGGGCAGGGTGTGCGAGATCCTTGCTCCTAAAGCAGGGCTCTCTCTCGGGTGCAAGGGAGTAGGGTGGAGGCCCTGGTGCTGTCACAGGGCACATGGCCCAGGAGAAATTGTGCATCTCAGGAAAACAGGCACAGCTTGAAGAAATCACCCAAAGAAAGCGAAAATTCTCAGTATGGTTAGCCATTTACCTATGTCCCCTCCCGCGCTAATTTACGGAGAAAAGTCTATTCATCATTCCGAGCGCGGAAAAGAAATAGCATCCTTAGCATAAACATCAATTATCAGCCTAAAACTCAGGCTCCTTCAGAGGGACGGGGCAAGTTAAAAGTTTCCCAGAGAACAAATGGATGAGAAGAGAGAATGCATCTTTGGAAACACACACCTGAAAAGATGTTCTGCTCAATTACACTGACAAAAGATTTGGGATCTAGCAATATCCTCCGTGGGATTCCGCAGCCAAACAGGAATGCTAAATCACCAACGGGAACTTAAGCAAGTGTAATACAGCACGAGCCACATCGCAGGGGCAGCCTCCGGGAGCTTGGGTCCGCTCTGATGTTTACACAAAGCCTTTCTCTGTCTCGATAAGGAGGTGGACTCCCTGCTTGAATTACCAAGGTGCCAGGCTTCCAAAGTGTGTCTGGGGTGTCCACGGGGGTGGAGAAGGTGTGAGGAGGCGTAGGCTGTTAAAGGGGAGGAGTCAGCATCCTTTAGTTCCAAGCAGCCCCCCATAGCGGGGGAAAGGCACTGGGGAAGAGTGAGAAGGCGGGGAGAAAGGGTGTGCTTGGGAAGCACGTGGTGTCACTGCCAGACAGCCCGTGACCGTGACCCTGGCTCACCCTGCTCCCACCGAGACCCCTGCTCTCAGCTTCTGGAGCTTTTGCTGGCCTCAGCAGGTCTCTGAGCCCTCAGAGGGGCAGAACACAGCACAGCTAGCACCCAGTAGGTGTTTGTTCTGAAAAGGCTATGCATGTGATGGCCTTGGAGCAACAGGAAGAAGAGGCCAGATCCTGCAGGGCCACAGCCACTGCTGTCACGCTCTCCGGAAGGGAGGCTGAGATTCTGCGTGAACTAGTGGCCAGTGCCAAGACAGGAGGGTGAGGCTGACCCTGGGGATTTGGACGTGCTATGCCCTGGGAAGGAGTGAAGGAGACTCAGGGGAAACGGAGGCACAGCCCTGCTCTGGGCAGTTCCCAAGGCCAACGCAGGGTCTCTGCATGCTCCCGGGGGAAGTTGCTTTGAGCAGGTGTAAGGCCCAGCAGCAGAGCAGGCCAGAGAGGCTGCCTCATGGAGATGGAGCTTCCTGTGGTTGGAGCTGCTTGTGCAGTGACAGGAAAATTGTCCTCACGGTGACCCACCAGGTAGGTGACAATAAGGGTCTGTTATTTTCAGCCTTGGGCATTTAAAAAAAAAGATATATTTATTTGTTTATTTATTTTGAAAGGGTTACAGAGAGAGAGAGAGAAACCTTCCATCCTCTGGTTCAGTCCCAAAATGGCTCCAACAGTCAGCAGTGGGCCAGACTAAAGTCAGGAACCAGGAGCTTCATCTGGGTCTCCCACATGGGGAGTAGTAGACCAAACTCTTGGGGCATCTTCTGCTGCTCTTCCCAGGTGCATTAGCGGGGAGCTGGATCTGAAGTGCAGCAGCAGGGACATGAACCAAGGCCCATGATGGGATGCCAGCATTGCAGGTGGCAGCTTAACCCTCTGTGCAACAACCACAGCCCCAGTCTTGTGCATTCTCTGGTTTCTGCTGTGTGCAGTCCACCCTGAACTAAGCGACAAATGGATCCAAGACACAGAGCCTCCTGCTTAGACCTTGTGACTGCTTACATTGGAGTAGAGAATAAAACTTGACCTTCATCTAAAATCGGGCTACCTAATCCACACGACTTCCCACTCCCAGCCCACACAGCAGGGCCACAGGTGTGGAGGCCATGACACTCCTACTTGAGTGAGCAGCCGGCGACAATGACGGTGAAGAGCTGCCTGGTGCTCTGTGGCGCACACAGCCAGGAGCCCAGAGGTGGGTCCCCAGATCTTCTGCTGGAAGCTGGGTTTCGGTGTGCCTGGTGTGCATGCTGCAGGGTTGTGGGGGGAGCAAAGTGCCCAGGGTTCAGAGAAGTCCTTGCAAGCCCCAAGAGAGAGGCACTGAGCGAGACCAGCAAGGGAAGAGCAGAAGCTGTCTTCCCCCACGGAGCACCTAAAACTCTAGGGGAAGGCAAAGCGCTTGCCTCCATCCCAGCAAAACCTCTCCGGGGATCCCAGAAAGCCAGCCCTGTTCTTCCCAGGAGGCCGCCGTCCTTGGGGTTTACATAGAAGGCACTCGCCTACTGGGCCCGGTGCAGAGGACACACTCCAAGCAGTTCTGTAGCCATCTGCTGAGGAAATACCAGGGTGAATTAAAACGAGAGTGGATTTGCGACTTCTGTCTTTTCCAAAAAGATAGTGTTGGCAGGTTTATGAGAAAACCATTCCCAAACACCTTGAATTTATATGGCACGCTTATTTCAAAAGCTCTTCCACATCTGTTAGCTCTTTGAAGCCCCTGGAGGCAGGTAGGGCAGGAAGGAGGGCTGGGCAGAGGAGCCGAGCCACGGAGAGCTTGGCTGACTTGCCAAAGGCCACGTGGCTCCCCGTGGCGGAGCTGGGCTGGCACCCAGCACCCTGACCTTTCCCCGTGGCTCCCAGGCTGCCCTCTCCCGGAAGAGATCTGGCCAAAGGCATCGCCTTCTGAGGCGGGAAGCAAAGCGATGACTTCAGAGCTGGGTGGTCAAGTGCCAGAAGGCCCCGGGAGCGCCCCTCTCTCACGTGCGCACGCAGCCCAGCATCCGCGCGCCTTGTAAATTAGCCAAGGTTTAGAGGTAAAGGAATAACAAACAGAGGCTGATTGACAAGGAGGCCGCTCATAATCAGTGCTACGGTAAACTGTACTAATTATGGTGTCAATTGGTAACATTATAAAGGCTGAAGCTCCACAATGAAAAAGGCGCATACACACAGGCAGAGCGAGTTCAGCAAATGTAATTACAGGGTGACATTATTGGCAAATAGTATTTTATGAGGTATTAACAGGCATGAGGCATAAACACATTCCAAAACTTACAGGCTCCTCCAGGGTGGGGGAACCCAGAAGTGACCAAAGACAGTGCACTCTGGCCACCCTCGCTCTCGGGGGAGCCCCTCAGGCCTCCTGGCCTTCTCCCAACGGAGACGGTTCCAAATGGATCATCACCCTCTCCCTCCCATTCTTTCGGTGCGATAATATCCATGCTCCCAGCCTGGTCCAAGCTCTTCAGTGCTCATATCATCGGGTCTCGCACTGTGCAAGCAGAAAGCACCCTAGATGGCTCAGCTCGCGTGAGCTTCAGGTAGGATGCGAATCCTGTCCATTCTCCCAGACGATCTTTGTCAATACACAGAAGTACTCATGGAACTCGGTACCCGCCCAGGCAGAACACCAGTGCCCTCGCTTGCAGCCCAGGGCCTTCCTACTGAATCAGGCACCCCCAGTGAGTATTTGGGCCAGGATGGAAAGAGAAACTATCCACTCTAATGCTTGGTGAAGATTAAGGGGACAATGGAGCTGATGTCACTTGAAGTTCCCAATACATTGGGGAGTCACCTGGGTCAGGTGTGTAATGAAGGCACAACCTTCCAGTCTGGGTGGCCTATTGCTACTCAGAAAACCATGCCAAGTGTGTGTCTTTAGCTTGCACAGGTCTATGGCTGGCTAGACAGTTCCTCCTCACAGTATCTTACACAATCCCAGCAGGTGGTAGTTGGGGCTGGAGCCATCGAAGGCTTCCTCCCTCTCCTGATGGGGCTGGCGTGTCTGGGCGAGGTGGGAGCTGCTCAGCTCTGTCTTCCTGGAGACTTTCAGGAAGTCCTCACAGGGCTGCCACAACAATGGTGGCCCCAGGATGTGTGGACTTCCTCCGTGCAAGCTGTGGAAGCTTTCAAAAGACCAAGCTGGAAGACACAAGGTTTCTCAGAATCAGAACCAGACACTGCAGAGGCCAATACAACCCTTGTCACTTCTTTTTTAATTTATGTTTTTAAATTGTTAAAATTGTATGGATTTATTGTGTGCAACATGTTACTTTGAAATGTGTATGTACTTTGGAGCGACTAAATCAAGCTAATGAGGGCATGCATTGCTTCTCATGTTTATCTTATCTAGAGTGGGTACCTTAAGTCTGTTCTCTTCACACTTTTCAGGAACACAATACATTGTCATTAACTACACCCACCAGGTTGCACAGTGGATCACTTGAACTTATCCCTCCAATCTCATTGAAATTTTGGGTCCTTTGATCAGCATCTCTCCCATCCCCCACTATACCCAGCTTCTGGTAACCACCAGTGGACTCTCTACTTCGATGTGTCCTACTTTAATAGATTCCACATATAAGTAAAATCAGAGGGTATTGACTGCTTTGTGTCTGGCTGATTCCACTCAGCATATTGTCTTTCCCCCAAGTCCATCCACGTTGTCGTAAATGTCAGGATTTCCTTGTTTTTTGTTTTTAACACCAACTCACTTTCCGTGGTGTGTATATAGGGTGACTCCATATCTAGCCTGTCATGAATGATGGTTTGGAGGAGTGCAGATATCTCTTAGCCATAATGGTTTCATTTCCTTTGGCTATTCACCCGTAGTGAGATGCCGGATTACATGTTAGCTCTATGCTTAGTGTTTTAAGGCTCTCTATTCTGTTTTCCATAATGCTTATACTAATGTACGTTCCTACCAGCAGCCTCCCACGCTCCCGTTAGTTCACATGCTCACCAACACACTCATCTTTGGCCTTTTTCATAATAGTCATTCTATCAGGTGTAAGGTGATAGGTCTTGTGGTTTTAATTGGCATTTCTTTGATGATTAATAATCCCAAATCATTTTTCATCTTTATATACACCTAATAGCTATGTTTTATTTTGAGAAATGTCTCTCCAGATCCTTAGCCATGTTTAAATTGGGTTACTTGTTGTCTTACCATTGAGTAATATTTTGGATATTTATCCCATATCAGATGTATGGCTCACAAATGCTGTCCCCCATTCTGTAGGTGGTTTCTTTCATTGTGCTCAGAACTTTTAGTTCGATATAAAACCATTTGTTTGTTTTTGCTTCTGTCGCTTTGAACATCCTTTCTGCCACAGTTTATTGATCAAGCAAATCACTGAGTCCATCCTGGCTTCAAAGAAGGGAGGTTAGACTGCATCTCTCAATGGGAGGCGCAGCAGAGAATTCGCAGCCATCGTTAAACTACCCCACTCCCCCTGCATTGAAACACAGCCTCTGCCGAAGACCTGCTGAACCTGTTGACAGCCTCACAAACACCGGGCATTCGCACCCAGATTGTCTTCCTTTTTCTCAAGCAATCAAAGAATTGGTCCACGTTGACTGAGGGCTCACCATGTCCGTATCTGTCAGCTTGGTAGGCCACATCCTCTACACAATGAGCAGTGGGCAATGATTTCTTTCCAGGGGCTTTCAACCTAGATAAGGTGCTTCAGTTTATAACAACTGAACTCCTGCGACCCCAGGACAGGACATAGGACCCATGGTAGGAACTCAACCGTGGCTAGCACGAGTGCCCCAGTGCACTTGCACCAAGGCCCAGGTTCAGAGAATGCCAATGTGCAAGCTGTCACAAGGGTGGAGAAAGGAAGTGAGGGGGGTACACTGTCCCTTCTTCCTACGAAAAGCTTTCTTGATGAAAAAATAAGGACTGCACCTTATACCAGAGCTAGTACAGCAATGAGAATGATTAAAATGATAAATCTATGCCAAATTGGCTGAAGTTAAAAGAGAAAAGGACAATAAAGTCCTAGGGGGCAGCTTGCTTCAGTGGAGCTGGATCCAGGAGCTCACACGATGTCCTACACTAAATCACAAATAACACAATAATTAACATAGAGTGCCCAGCTCTCATCTGTGCTGTCTTTATTCTCAGGGGCACTTTCTCAGTCCTGGTGGGGACAGGATGGCTGACTTCTACTGCTGTGTTCCCCTACCACCACCCCACAATCATCTCCACCTAGTCCAGCTCGGGATGACCTTGCTTGGGGCCAATGCTCAAATCACATGATCAGAGTGGTCAGAGGAAGCCCCGCCCTAACTGAGGATGCCCAAGGAGCTGAATGCACCCTGGAGCCCCAGGTGAGCTGGTGAGGGTGAAGAACTAGGTTGTCTTTGCAAAAGAAGGCAGCCTGGAAGCTGGGCCAACTGCAAAGAATAGAGACAAAAGAGGGCAAGAGCCGGGGACTGGAAGAGCACCAGTAGTCCCTGGTCTCTCCACCAGAGGCAAGGAGTGGCTGGCGTTCTGGATCTCCACTGCTAGTCCATGGAGCTCTACTGAGATTGGTCCCTGGGTCCTCCCCAGGGTGTGGGGGGGTGCTCAAGGTCAGAAGCTCAGGATGTGGCTTTGGCCTTGATGTTGGCTCTGCATTCAGCCCAGAGCTGGTCACCTGGGCCTCACGCACCACGGTGGCCTCTGAACTCACAGAGGGCCCTGAATGTTCAGGAGAGCCTTTGCATGGCTGCATTGGCCTCACATAAAGCCAGGAAAAGGGAAACACAACAGCTATGTGGCATTATAAACCATTGTCATTTAGTTTAATGTCTTTGTAACAAAGAACACTACATTTATTATCACAAATAAATCCGTGGATTTAACACCCATCAGGCTTTAGACTTTATTTTTCCATATAAAATAAATATAGCTGGAGTATAAGATTATGACTGTGCCATTATTTTCTAAACTATTTAATTTGAGCACCGTCTCAATGCCCCATGCTGGAAACCTGGGCCTGGGAAGGAATCACCCCACTCCTGGAAGAACATTCACCCCACGAGGTGTAAGAGCTGGCAAGGTAGGCTTCCCTGAGCCATGGCTGGGTTTCATCACTGCTTAATGAATTGTTGCACTCTTTATAGGATAAACAATAAATTGCACATGATTTATCATATTATCCAATAAATCATGTGACAAATCATTAGGCAGAGTGATAAAATCAAGTGTTTTTGAAATAAGTTAATCTATGATGCCAATGTGTAAACTAAACAGTTGCTTAAAAACCCTATTTACTAATCATTTTTACATAAAGAAAGATTAATGATTATGTAGATTAAATGTGTACTTATTCCTATAAACATCAGACACTCATGGGCCCCGCTGGCCTTTTCTGTTCGGCGAAAGCCCCCCAAAAGCCCTCCTTCTTCTGCACCACGAATCCCTGTGCCTTCCGCCTCCCGGGATGGGACCGGCCTGGGAGAGGCGGCTGGAGAAGCGAGGGCGAGAGGAAGAAGTGGTTAATGAAGAGCATGTCACTGGAGGGGGCTGGCGGAGAGGCTGTTCTCACCGTAAATTCTGTAATACACTAATTAACACTTTCATTAGGGCTCGGAGACAGGTTCCAATGCTGCTTGCTCCCCCAGCCTGCCTTCGACCCAGAGCTTTCTCACTTGTGACAACTATGTTTATAGCTTCTCTGCCCATCGAGCTGGCTGGCACATCGAATTACCCTCAGGAGTCCATGGGCATCACGTCACATTTGCGTGCCCGATATCATACGTGACGAGCTGAGCCACCGCCAGGGCCTTTAATGCACAGCCCACAGACGGCCGGCCCCCGAATGCATGGGCAGATATTAAGCTAAATCTTTTTGGAGTCAAGCTTGTTTCGCGTCAGTTACACAAACATATTGGTTCCCTTAAAAGAACAAATGCTTTGTGAGTCAGGAAATGATGCCAGGGCTAAGACCTGAGAAATCATTCCGCGTGTCAATTCAGCCCTTCCTTCCGAGGGCCTGTAGCTTAGGGGATGCACGGGCAGGCCACGTGGCTTCCGGACTATGAGTTTTGAGCTAAATTCACTCTAAACTCTGGCGTTATTAGTCAACGGCAAGGGAGAGCGGGAACAAGCCTCCTATGAGTTGTTTCCTCTCTTGCACACAAATGCTTCTTGTCTCCCACAGTTCCTCTGACTTTGGATTCCTCCTGCACAGCGTACTGAACCTGGAAGCTGAGGCTTGCCTTGCAGATAGCAAAAAAGGCATCCGAGACGCGTTCTAAAACTCACGTTTGCCTTTTCTTGATGCCCGTGCTAAATTACTTAGAAAATGCTCATCACCAAGGTTTAGGAGCCGCCATTCCGGGTACCCGCAAAGCAACTGTTGAGAGTTGGACAAAGATGGGGCCATCAGAGAGGAGTGAAGGACTAAGCTGCCTTAAAAGCTGTACGAAAAATGTAACAGATACATTTTCCTGACAACTTCAGCTTCAATGAACTACCTGGAAATTGGTGCCTCCAAGGTAGAAATCCAAGAAATGAGATTTTACACATGGTCTTTAGCCCTTCTCAAGAGGCAGAGCATTCAAAGTTCAGGGAGGAATAAAACAGGAGTCTTGAGTCCTCCCGAGATGGCCGTCCCCACACGCTGCCCTGTGAGGAGTGTCCAGCTGCGGAGCTGGGGCTCAAGACTCAGACTCTGAAGAGCTGAATCCAGCAGGCAAGATGACACAAGAAGAGAGTGCACGGTAAGTCACGTTGCTAATGCCCAGAAAAAGTACACCAAGTGACACTAACTTTCATCCTACAATCCCTTCTTTTTTTTTTTTTTTTTTTTTTTGACAGGCAGAGTGGATAGTGAGAGAGAGACAGAGAGAAGGGTCTTCCTTTTTGCCGTTGGTTCACCCTCCAATGGCTGCTTCGGCCGGCGCATCTCGCTGATCCGAAGCCAGGAGGATCCCTTCTTCTTATCCACCCCACTCCACATCAGCCAGGTTCACATTCCCAACACCACCTGTCCCACCAGGCTAGGTTGAACGTTTTGTTTCAGTAACATAAAAAGTCAAAATCGGAGTAAGCTTAAAATAAGATTATATTTGTTATTTTTAAAGATTTTTTTTAAGATTTGAAAAGGAGAGTTACAGAGAGGAAGACACATGGAGAGAGAGAGAGAGAGATCTTCCATTCACTGGATCACTCCCCCAGATGGCCACATTGGCCAGGGCTGGAACTCCATCTTGGTCTCCCCAGCACTTGGATCATCTTCTACTGCTTTCCCATAGGCCACAGGGAGCTGGATCAGAAGTGGAGCAGCCAGGAGTTGAACCAGCACTCATATGGAATACTGGCATTGCAAGTAGCTGCCTAATCTGTTGTGCCACAGTGCTGGCCCCAAGGTGCTACTTCTTTCACCTACAATGCCACCACGGGCCTTGGGGACTTGCAAGCCCTTGCTGAAGCAGTCCAGCAGTCCAGTCCACTTCAGTCTAACATCATCTCCTTAGCATGCTGCAACTCCTGCCAATCAAGGAGGAGAGCACACAGAAGCAAGAACCAGCCCTCTAGTGTGTGCTGCAGAACTCACATCTCGCCACATTGGCCAGAACAAATCACAAGGCCACACCTAACTTCAAGGATGAGGAGGTGTAATTCTGTCTACACCACAGGTAGAGAAGAATTCTATACGCACAAAAACTCCTAACGTTGATCGCACAACCCACTTCCACAGTACCCTTCTCTGCAGCCACCCCACTTCCTGCAAAAGCCAAAAATCCAAGAGCGTGGTTCCCAGGGCTCTTTTCCCAGGACCTTGTTGCTAAACTCTGGACAGCTTCTACCTTAGAACCATGGCACAAATGCTTTGTTACACACGGAGAGAGGCACAGCTGCTGGTACTCACTGCCATGAAGAAGCAATATTCCCTAATGGTCAGAATGTGGATTCTGGAGTCAGACTGCCTCTACCTGAATCTCAGCTCTTATTGCCAATGACCTTGGCAAAGCCCTCTCCCAACACACCAACCAAGAAGACCGTGCATTGAGGAGACAAATCTGGGTTGCTGTAGGACCCTTGCAGAGTTATCACCCTGAAGACCTACAGAGAGATGGCATGAATTAACCCTTGATACTTGGCAGTTTTTTTTTTTTCAACAGTGTCTCCTAGCCTAACCTGTTTTGCTCCTGAAAGGAAGAACAAAGAACAAGGAAGATGGCCCGGGTGTCGAAGTGCCAGAAGTCCCTTAAGAACAAGAGTGGTTCGCAAAATGTTAAGCTATTTTGCATTGTACAATACCTTCCATCTCTTCTGTTCTGAGTTTATCCAACCTCCCAAAGATGCTTCAGAATTTAGTCCTTGGATCTTCTTCCTTTTCTCGATATGTTCTTTCCTTTGAGGTGACCTTCCTGTTTCATAGCTTTAAATTCCATCTGTAGGTTGATAAATCTAACTGAAGTACAGCCCCAGGCCTATAACCTGAACTTCAGAATCATACAGCAATTGCCTCCCCAGTTTTGCCACTTGGATGTCTAGTGGGCAGTTCACATACTTGATGTGCCCAAAACTGAGCATCTGACCTTCCTCCCTGACCCAACCTACTCCTGCACAGATTTCTACATTCAGTCAATATAGCTCCAACTTTCCCACTGCTCAGCCCCAAACTTGGAATCACCCCTAACTAGGCTCTGTCTTCTTTCTCCCCTTCCATCCAGCTCATAAGCACATAATTTTCACTCCTTGGGGTCTTTGAATAGCCCAACAGCAGCCATTGAGGCCTAAATCGTCATCCTGACTGAGCTGGATTCTCGTGTCAGCCTCCTCATTGGTCTTCCTGAGTCACTTCCTTCCCGTTCTTGATGAAACAGCCCCTGCATTGTGAAGCTCCCCTTACCCACCGATATGGAATTAACCAACACCCACCTCCTTGCCAGTGACACTCCCATCTCCCAGCACCTAGAGACGTCTATCATGCTTCCCGATCCACTTGTTTATTTATGCTCCCTCTCCTTCCTAGTAGAATGTGAGCTCTGGAAGGACTGGAAGTATGTGCTTCATCACCAGGGTATGGCACAGTTCATGGCACAGAATATAAGTTTTGCAACTTTTGTTCAGTGAGGGAGTATGCACAGTTTGAGTATCCCCCAGCTGGGACTCCCACTCTCCCCTTCTAGCTACCCCTGGTGGTAGAATTCCCTCTCACCCTGGTTTTCCTCTCCACCCAAGTTTCTCTGTCTGCTCCCCTCCTTGTCGCTTTATCTGCCTTCATTTCTGTTGCTTCTTTGCCACCCCTTTGTCAAAGCCTTGCTATCTCCCACAACCCCACTCACCAAGCTCATGCTCCACTTGGCTGGAACTAGAGTTGGAAAAGCTGTGGTCCAGGAATTCCTTTTCCTTTGCCAGGACAGTTTTTCCTAACTACTCTAACCCACCTTGAGTTTTCCCATATCTGAAGTATTTTAGGGCATGACTGGTGAATTAGTCAGCTTTTTGTTCCTGTAACAAAATACCTTAGGAAACTAACTTTAGATAGCAAAGAGGCTTGACATTGCTCACAGTTTGGGTGGTTCACAGTCCATATTAAGGCAGCCTCATTGGTTTTGGCTTCTAGTAACAGTGTTCTGGAAGAGTCCCAAGTTGGCAAGGCACAGAGAAGCAAACAGCAAGAGGTGACATGGGTAGAAGGGGACTAGGGTGAATCAGGCAGTGTAGACAGAGTCTGGGCCCCACTTATCTTTCATAACCAACCCTCTCATAAGAACTACCTTCTGAGGGCAAATCCCCAGTGACCTGAGGAATAGGGCCACAGACTAAATACCATACTTAGATTAAGTTTTCACCCTCATAGTGCAATTAACACTTTGGGGTGTAAAGATTTGTGTGGCTTCAGGAGCAAAATCACATTCAAACCGCAGTCATCAACTCTAAAACGCATTTGCAGGCATCTCTCCTGAAATGTCTGTGACAGTGGCTTTAGAGAGGGTTTATTGTACCCATTTTACCAATAAGGAAACTGAGGCCCAGAGAAGGTAACTACTTATCCAAGTGATAAAGAGTTAATGGAATAAAAATTCGTATGCAGGGACATCTAAATTTAACTCTTGGTCCTTAACTTTCTCATATTTTCTGTCAAGACCAAAGTTAAATTCTTGGCAGTTAATTATTTCCAGGAAGTGGAATTCAAATTCCCTGATAGCTGCTATGCAGAAATTGTCATTGCCCCTTGATCCGTGAGTCTGTGACCACAAGGGGCCAGACCCATGGGTGTAAGTGGAGACTTCCGGCCAGGCCCACTAGATGTTGGTGGTCGTTGGTAAGGGAGGGAGGAAATAGGACAATTTTCTGAGCCGTTATATAAGGAAGAACATCCAATAGGAAGCTGTCGTTCGGGGAAACTAGGAAACAGGTGCCTTCCTCCCCTCCCCTCCTGTGTCACCACTGCACCCTCACTACTGCTGAAACCACAATGGCACCTACAGGCGCATTGTGATAGAAAGAGAAGAGAAAAATGTGTCTGCTCATCTTCGAGCAAATGATCTGCTCCTTTAGTGACATTTTCAGGGACTTTCGTTACAAGGGTATCAGACGCCTCTGGAAGCAACTACAGTGAACCATCCATCGACCGACTTGTGTATTCAGTGCCGGGGAGACCCCAAGCCTCATGCTTGTAGGGATTACACAGAAGCCTGTGCAAGATGAGCTGTGTGTTCACACACTGCACTTTGCATGGTCTCATACATCTTGTTCTAACATCAACACATCCCAGGTTTGTACATGATACCACGGAAGGGTCTTGTACGAAATCATAGACTACTGATACGGTTGATCTGGGATTCAGACCTCAGCTCCATGGGCCTTGCACCAGTTTGCACTGGCCGATTCCATGTGGACACCTATGCCAGCTGTAGGCTGGGTCTGCTCTGATCTCCTTCCTGACTGCCTCGTGGAAGTTAAAATAACCACAGGGTGCCGGCGCTGTGCCATAGCTGGTAAAGCCGCCACCTGCAGTGCCGGCATCCCATATGGGCGCCAGTTCAAGTCCTGGCTGCTCCACTTCCAATCCAGCTCTCTGCTATGGCCTGGGAAAGCAGTAGAAGATGGCCCAAGTCCTTGGGCCCCTGCACCCATGTGGGGGACCTGGAGGAAAATCGTGGCTCCTGGCTTTGGATCAGTGCAGCTCTGACCAGTGCTGGGAGTGAACCAGCAGGTGGAAGACCTCTCTCTCCCTCTCTCTCTCTCTCTCTCTCTCTGCCTCTCCTCTCTATGTAACTCTGACTTTCAAATAAATAAATAAGTCTTAAAAAAAACAACCACAAGCTGCCTTGAGCTCTATGTGCTGCCTAAGAATGCCGCCTTGCCTTGAAGTCTCCATCATGCCTGGAATCCCTGGTAGGTAGACACAACTCTTTGTGCTTCGTTTGTGTCCCTCAAAAAGGTTCAGCAATGCTCCGGAGACTCGGCAATGCTGCCGGCCCAGCAATGCTCTCCCACATCGGCGTCTTCTCCAGCTGCCCCAGTCCACACAGAACTGGCTCATCTCCACATAAGGTATGAGGTGGGTGCATAATAGCCATATGCTAGGGAGGGCAGAGGCACCAAGCGTGACCAGGTGCTGCTGCATCTCTCATAATAGCTGTTTCCTCCTTCCACTCCCATCCCCTTTATAATCTCCTCTCTTCTCTTGAACCTGGGACATGCACCAGCGCTCGGAACAAGAGGTGGTTGAGGCATGTTTGACACCATGGACACTGTCTTCTTCTGGTCCATGAGATTCAACCCCAGACCCTTAAAACATGACCTGCTGGGACCGGCATTGTGGAGCAGCAGGTTAAACCACCGCCTGCCGTATCAGCATCCTGTATGGTTGCTGATTCGAGTCCTGGCTGCTCTACTTCTGACCCAGCTCCTTACTAATGTGCCTGGGAAAGCAGCAGCAGATGACCCAAGTGCTTGGGCCCCTGCTACCCACATGGGAGACACAAAAGATGCTCCTGGCTCCTGGTTTCAGTCTGACCCAGCCTTGGATGTTGTGCCTATTTGGAGAGTGAACCATTCTCGTGATAAAATGGAAAATCCCCCTGCAACACACACAATGGCCCTGTCCTAGCCTTTCCATCTTATCCTTCAAAAATCAATCTCCAGACTCTCGGATCACAGCTTGGGACTTAGCCTCATAGGATTCCTTTTGAGTAGCAACTGTGCCCAATGCGGATTGGGTGAGGTCACCATCAATGACGAGGATCACAAAGAGCTGTTCAGGCAAGATAAGGAGCCTGTCCCCAACAGGCAGCCCGCCAAGCCCAAGCCAAGATGAAAGCTGAGAGTCCCCACTCCCACTTCACCATCTAACCACTAGACTGAGCTCCTGTTGCTTTACAAAAATGATTTGCTTTTAATTAAAATAGGAGCATAAATTATTTTTATCCCTGTATTATTGGGCGGTAAGTAAATTCACAGTAACTCACTGGATTTTTTAAAATCTATTTTAAATATAAACACACTGCCATATTTTCTGTGGGCTTGAAAGCTTATGTTAAGTTTGCAAATAAGTCAACTCCATAAAGATAACATCTTTCCCTAAAAAATGTGTTGCAATCTAATGGCATGCTATGGAAAATTAACATCTTATTAAGAAAATATGTGAATCTTCCCTGTTGCAAAGGACCAAAGTGGACTCAAGCTCCCCATCTACCCTCGAGGCCAGATTGACTGGCAGGGCAGCCTCCAAACTGACTCCCGCCCCGGCCTCCCTGGGGGTGTTCTCTGCGGCCCTCACAGTTCTCACAAGCAACAAGAAGCTGTTATTTTATTTTGAGCTGTGCTGAACTTTATTTCTGAACCCACCTTGCTACCCATCTGACAGGTCCTGTATCCACAGGGGAACTGCCTCACTTTGGTCCACCCTGAAAAGATGCCATCTCAGACAGGGATGCCCGGGTTTGTGTGCTGACCTGCCAGCCCGCTGTCTGCCTGAGCATGCCGGACCAGGGAAACCCCTGGGAGGACATTAATAGCCAGCCCGCAGGAAGCCTAACTCCCTGGCTGGCCAGGATGGAGCACTGGACCTCCAATCACTCACAAGGCAACTAAAAGCCCAAAGTCACAGAGGGTTAGTGCTACAGCTTGAGTACTAGTTAGGCACCCACCCCCCACCCCCGCCAAAGGCCCATGTGTTGGAGGCCAGGTCGCCAAGACTTTCTGTTAATGACCAATGGGTGAATGTTAATGGGCTATGAATGCCAGATAGAAAACACCCAATCATATTGTCTTAAGGCAGGCCCTTTGGTTATTTGCTAGACTGAATGGCAGTGCTGGGATGGAGCCCCATGATCCAACCACGATGGCTTCACAGGCAGAGACGACAAAGGCATGGGTGAGTGAGCTCCCTGCCTCTCTGCTTCCTGGCTCACCATGGGATCCTCCCTCTGCACACATTCCCCCAGCCAGGGCCCTCATACTTTGCCATACCAAAGGAGCCACCCGATCGTAGCCTGTGAACCTGCAAAACTGTGAACCCAATTAATCTTTCCTTTGCTTGTTAAGTAGTTCCTCTCTGATATTTGTTATAGTGACCAAAAAAAAAAAAAAAAAAAAACCAACTAATGCAACCAGTTACCATATTTTTAGGCATAGTGAGAGGTACCTGCACAGTTCTAGGGTGAATTCCTTTTCAGTCCCACAAACTGTGTAGCCCTTCTCCTCTCAACGATGGTTTAGGAGCCCAGCAAGCTAACCAAGAGCTCCAGCTTGTTCCTGACAGGTGTGTCTGGGCCCCTGTCCTGGTTGTACAACTTTGTGGGGGCTCCAGAGAGGCTCTGCCTAGGCCTGCCTTAACTCCACCCCTCTCCTTCCCCATCTACCCACTCCCCTTGACCCCTAGTCTTCAGAAGTCTCACCAAAATAAAAAAGCATATGTAAATACGAAAAGGGGAAAGCTGTCAAAACCTGCATGAGTCGTTTAAATACCATGAATAAGAACCAGTAACAATAGACGCATCAATGAAGATGTGCTGGCTTCAGACTTGGCCACGAGCCACCCAACGCACGTCCCCCGGAAGACGCCGCTCGGCAGACGAGGGAGCTTGGCTCCCCCCACCCTCTCAGCAACACCCCCTCCCCAGGACAGCATTTCTGACAAGCAACTCTTCTAGAGCTATTTCCCACAGCTGTCCTTGCATTTGCATTCTCATTAGAATAATGTGGTTTCGCAAAGTGGGAATGTGTAAGCCCTTACCGTGTGCCAATGCAGATCCCGGGACCCCAGGGGAAGATCTGCCTCATGGGGCCAGGGCAGCCCGCCAGGGGCCCCGGGGACTTGGCGGGCAGCACCGGACCTGCTCAGCGAGGGCCCGCAGTGACATCGCTTCCAAAGGAGCAGGACTTTGGGGAAAACCTTCAGAGTTGACCCACACCAGAAAAGAGATTGCAAAATATGAGAAACGCCCACTTTTTGTTTTTGCGCCAAGTCGGCCCTGGTATTTGAAAAAAAAAAAAAAAAAAGGAGTGAAACAAAGCATTTCTACAGAGAAGAGGAAAAACGT